>NW_009647230.1:341405-347548 GCF_000708025.1 Charadrius vociferus | reverse complement strand
CCCCCGGCCCCCTCGTGTTTTTTTGTTTGTTTGTTTGTTTTGGGTTTGTTTTTTTAATTTTTTGTTTTAGAGACGTATTCCCTCTCCGTTTTCCTCACCGAAAGCGAAGCTATGAGGGTTTGGTTAAAAACTGTAATATACTCTTTTGTTGGAACGGTTACCAAGGCGGGACTGGCTGTGATTTAGGAAAAACAAAACAACTAAAGGCCCGAAAGCAAACTAATTGATGCTATGCTGGGAACCGCAGGATGTCAAAGTGAGTCTCTTTTCAGAGAAAGCCCTTCAGATATCCTGCACAAAACCTTTTTTCGTCTGGTCTGTTTCTGTGGTCCATCTAAAAAAACCCAAAAAGTAGAAGCCTACCGCCTCCACCGCTTTGTCAACAGATCTCTAAGCGACAGTCTACCGATACCCCTCTTTGCTTGCGATGATTTTTCAGCCGAATCGAGATCAATATGCTGATCTCTGACAAGAATTTTATTAATATTTTATTTTAAAGTCTCATCTTGTTTCCGACAAGTCCTGGTTTGAGGTTGGTTCAGTTTGGATAGGGCGTCACCACATTATTTCTTAATGACTTTCCCAGCTGCTTCTTTCCATTTTCCACCATCAACAACCATCTGGTATCTTATTAGCACCTCAATGCTCATTTAGTGTTCTCATTTAGGAGAAAAAAGAGGTAAACACTCAAAATATTACACATTTTAACGGACCGTCTTTGGAAGATTAATGCCTTTATAAAACGATAGATTGTCTCTATCAGTCTCTTTTTAACCAACAGATCGGAATCGCAGAACTTTCTTCTGGGAAGTACAAGAGCTGCCATATTTTTTTTTCCTGCTAAGATAGTTCTTAATCTCGCAGGGAAAAATCTTTCACATTCACATTTGCTCTGTGTTTATTTAAAGCGTGAATCGTTATAAATAATTCTATTTCCTAATCTTTTCTTTTTTTTTTCGGCTTCGGTCAGAATGTATACCAAAGCACTAAAGCTCTTGATCCAATTTAGGAACCGGTTTGGACAGCAAAGTTATACACTAGGGAACTGTGAGAAAACTTGTCCCTTTCCTTTTCAAGAATGTATTTTATAACGTAAGTGGAAGTCAGATCCATTTATGTTTGGAAAATGGATACTACAGAAGACGTCTGATTCATCACAATTGAAAAAATAACTTTAATCTTACTAGTCAAGAACCAGCTTCACTCAGCTTCTTAAATTTACGTGTATGAAAAGGGAAGCTCGCAGCGTGTTTTCTACAAAATAGCTACAAGAGTCATTAAAAGCTCGGATTTGGTATTTGAAGTTTCAGTTACCCAAAGGCAAAAAGACTTGACTTTTTAGAAAACAAATTATAAATGTTTGAATAGATTTGTAATATATGTGTAAGATCTGCAGCAACAGAATACATACCTGAAGAGAGCTCATAATTTCATTTAGTTTATTAGACAAAAATATATGATTTAGACAAGTTTTGCTGACGCGCTATTTACAATCTGAAATCACTCTATATACAGAAAAAACACAAACACATGGGAAACATTTACCAAACAAATAATCCAAGAATGGTTAGAATAACACGATCTGAAATGGTACAATGAAGAAGGGGATCCATCTACAGATTTGTGTAATCGCTTTTATGGATTTGCACCACCTTATTGCAAAAAGAGATTGATGGGAGCCGTTTATATCGTTTCTTTTTTTTTTTTTTTTTTTGTCCTTAATACCAGTCAGTCTCTGTAATATTTTTTTCACCAAACCATTTAATCAAGCGGAAGGGAGAGCTGTTAAAATTCTCGGTGTTCCCTCTTGCTGAGCCAAAGAGCTGCAGGGGGGAAGGGAGGAAAAAAAAAAAAAAAGACGTAACAATCTTTCAGAAAAAAAATATAACCTTTCCTATAATTGCCTGTCTATTGCTATAGCATCCTAGTATTAGTTAATTGCACAGAAATCATTGTCACTGGTGTAATTAACACAAGATCTTTGAGGTCTGTTAAGTTTCAGAAAAGTTACAGGCTGGCTATGTACAATTGCAATTTAGCCTAACTTTGAAAAGATTACAGCAACTTCTGTGTTGTTCTTGTTGTCTGTATGTATTATTATGGTGATGATTAGGTGTTATAATTAGTCTTTATTATTCAAACACTCTGTTTCACATAAGTAACATTCCTGCAGTGAAAACAAACAAACAAACTCACTTGTCACGGACCGGCTGGAAGGGCGATTTTAGCGGCTGAGGTGGGGATTCAGTCCTTGGTACATTTTCTCTTTCTAGAAGGAGACAGAAGGAAAAAAAAAAAAACAACAAACCAAAAACAAAAACAAGAGAACTATTTTAGAATAAGAACACTAAAAATCTGGACAGTACAGAGAACACACCTCCCTCTCACCCTCTTGCTTTGATGTGTGTAGGTATATATGTGTGTGCGAGTGTACAGCACTATTCCCTACTTTCAGTATTTAAGGAGTATGCAAGCTTTTCATGCCACATTTTTGACTGTCATTGAAATTATTGGGAGGTGAGGGTCAGGAAGGAGGGAAGGAAAGCAAAACTCAAAGAATATGTTTCACAGTGCTATTCCTGCATTCTCATCTTGTTTGATGGGCATATAGGGTGAGAATGTAATAGCCCACATGATATGGTCTTAATGTACACAATCACCATGCTCCAGGAAAAAAAAAAAAAAAAATCAACACTAGGGTAAACTGTCTGTAACTCCATTAAAAGCAATCAGTTACACCAGGGCTGGATCTGACACCGTTCCTCAAGGAGAAGTTCATGTACGTGTGTTGGGGTAGAGAGGGGAGGTGGATGCCTGATGCATTCATTACCTATGTGTTTGGGACTGGTCCTCTCTGGAGGTTTTTCACTGCTTAGGGCTCCCAGGGTTGCTGTTAAAACCGAAGGTTGTTGCTGGGCCTGGAGGTGATGATTGTGATGAGCAGCATGGTGGTGATTTACTCCCAAAAAGGACCTCACATTTAGCAGGGAACTCTGAGTGAGGAAAGCCCCATTTGTCCAGTTGTGAAATTTGCCAATCTGGCATGTGTAGAGTCCATGGCTAGGGAGAAAAGCGGGGTGCTGGATCTGTGGAGAAGTGTGGTTAACCTGGGGAGGAGGGGGTGGAGGGGGAGAAGATTTCAGGGCACCATCGGGACTGGTTGCCGTCTCTGCCAAAGACCAAATCTTGGGTTTGCTGTGAGATGGCATCTGTAAATTGTTCTGTCCCCCGGGACTGATGATTCGTGTGCTGTTGTCAGAGGCCTCCTTCACCAGGGCCAGCGCGTCTTTGGGTTTCAGCCCTTCAGACCCTGACAGTGCCAAATCCTTCTCCTTTTCCAAGTGCTCCTCTTCGCTGCTTTGTCTCAGGAGCTCGGGCTTCTCCTCCTCTTCCTCGTTGCTCTGCTCCCCATCGTTCTCGTCGATTTTATCTATGTCTATGCTCTCCAGGTCGATTTCCTCATCGTCTTCGTTCTTCTCGACGTCCCCCTCATTGTCACTCCCGAAGAGGTTTGCATCTTCTTGGTCCTTACTCCTAGAGCCCCAGGTCACCTTGTTCTCCTTCTTGAGCCGCCGGCGGGCGTTGGCGAACCAGGTGGAGACCTGGGTGAGGGTCATCTTGGTGATGATGGCCAGCATGATCTTCTCGCCCTTGGTGGGGTAGGGGTTCTTGCGGTGCTCATTGAGCCAGGCCTTGAGGGTACTGGTGCTCTCCCGGGTGGCGTTTTTGGGCCGCCCCGGGTCCCCGTACTGGAACTGTCCGTAGGGATAATAGCCGGGGGCAGTGTGGGCAGCAAAGGTAGCAGGGTGGACACCCGGATTATCTTTCAGCTCGTACTGGGAGCCCTGCAACACATTCAGACAAGCGGAGAGGAAAAAGCACATCAATTATCTCGTTAGCGTCTCTAACAGACCTGAATAGGCTACTCCGGGAGCCGGAATACGCCTTTGAGCTGTGCAAAGGGTCTTCACAGGCAAGTTCGGCCCTCCCAGCTCCAGGCTCTCCACGGTTAGATCAGACAGAGGTATTCCCGAATGATCCCCCCCCTTCTCGCAGGGAAAGGCAAAGTAAAGGGCTAAGCTGGGCTCTGCCAGACACGATGCGTAATTTTCTCCGCAAACCAAATCAAATCAAACGATGGAAACGCAGCAACTTCGCGTTCGCCTCGGCGAGACAATTTATTGTGCCCTCGAAATTATCAGGCAGAGAAAGCAGGTCCTACACCACAGTTACAAACTCATGCCTGCGCACAACGTCGCATTTATCTGCAAAATATCTAGGAGGATATTACAAATGCATGCAGAGCATTCGTCTTTGGCCCCAGATCTGCCTTTAAAAGGAGTTGGCGTGAGAGGAGACTGGGGAGATGAATGCCCCGCCGCCTTCGCCCCCCCAAATCGTACACTAAGATTCTGGTGTAAAACATTAACTTCTAACTGTTAGAAGAGCCTTTAAACTCTGGAATGAAAACTGATCCACGCATTGTAGAATATGGATACGCAGACACTTTATCTCATAAGTTTTACTTTGATCTGGGCAGAGCAAACACAAATTGTTTACAAGCGTTTAGAGACGGTGATTTATTTGCAATCAATATTCTTTTTATCATCGGTAGTAAAACACAGCAAGTCAAATTATCCCATCAGGTGTTTTGGTAAATAACATTTTATCTTTCTAGCAACCTCATTAGGCCTCATTATTACCGCAAATTGTCCAGATATTAACTTATTATTTTAGCTCGTGATTTACAGATGCTCAGAATTTTAGAATTTATTTCAAAATATCATCGTCATGGTAAATCACAGTAGCAAAACACCAGGATACTTTGCGAGTAGGAAAGGGAACTCTTCCTATATAACTAACGTTTAAACCCGTTTTCTTTTTTTCTTGCTTCTATTACAATCTCGTTTTTTTTCTAGTCCAGAAATACATTCTCAGTATTACTCTTGCGAAATCTGTGTCAACCTTAAAAATGAACCTCTTCAACAATGTCCGCGAAGAAACTAATCTAACTTTGTCAAACAGTTAAAAAGGATCATGTATTTTAATTTCAGAGACAAAGCTTATACACAAAGAGAAGCCCGATGTAATTTTTGCAATGTGTTACAGAGTAGGCTTTTCTGCACTCCCTTTATTCCGCTGTCTTTTGTTATTGTTGCTGAAATTATATTTTCTGTGTAATCTCTGCTGGGAATTCTTTTGAAGAAGCCACTTGTAAATCACTCATTGCTTCTGTCTCAACTTTTACTGCATTTCCAAAATCAAGGTTAAAAAAAAAAAAAAGTAGGAAATGCGTGCTGTTAAAAATGCCTTTGCAGGAAATGTTTGCAGTACAAAATTATCTGTTTTCAGATGCTGACCCTGGTTCAACAGCGTATCTAACTACTTGCCTACATATATGTATTAAAACCCTCACAAATTATGCCTTGCATGCACACAGTTATAAATGTTCGCACTTTTCTGTTTCAGGGCGAGAGAAAAGAAGGGCATTTAGAAATTAAGTGAAACCTGTGTGCACAGCCGCCGAGAAATTTGGAAATAGTGGCAACGAAAACGTTTCAACGACACCGGAGATAGAAACGGTTAGTTAAAAAAAAAAAAAAAAAATGTTTCACTTTTTGACTATTACATTATAAGGAAAAGGAAAAGAAAAAAAAAGAGAGATCCAAAGACAATCTGGGTGACAGCAATTTGTTTTAGAGTTAACGCCAATATGCCTTTCTGCTCCGATGTATATAATGGGATGTAGATGACCTCCTCCGCTTGATGCAAATCCGATCTATGATACTCGCCATAATCAGAGTATGAAAAGTTCAGGGAACGGAACGGGCCATTTTTAAGGCTTAAGGAATACGTCTTGAAACAAGCGGGCGTACCAGCTACTGACACTGCACTTTGGCCTTTCGGACGGAACCTGTTTATAGCTCGGCAGCAAAGAAAAGGACCGGGCGGAAAGAGGAGCGCGCTGGAAAGCCAATGGAAACAACAGGACCGACAATATCACCCCGTCAACACCACCACCAAGAACAACAAGAAAAAAAAAAAAACCCAAAAACAACAAAACCAACCAAAACCAAACCGAGTTGCTAGGACAAGCCGACAAGACGGAGGCAGGAGCACCGCTCAGCCCTCCCACACACACG
>NW_009647230.1:339382-340697 GCF_000708025.1 Charadrius vociferus | reverse complement strand
AAAGAAAAAAAGAAGGGGGAGGAGGGAGCCTGAACAGCCGGGGAGGGGAGCGGAACAAACCCGGGCTTCTCTGGATCTGTCTTTCTTTCTCTCTCTCTTTTTCCTTCCCCCCCCTCTCTTTACTGGAGTCAGGCAGGGCGAGAGAACAGAAATGGAGAAGATAATTTTCTTTTTTCGTTCTGCTTTCTTTCTGTCAGAGATATATTGCAACCTAGGTATGGAGGAGGAGGAGGAGTGTGGAAGGATTCAGTGGGGTGTCTTTCCTCAAATCTCGGCTCTTCTGTGCTCCTAAATCCCTTAGATGTGATCTGATCAACAATTGAGCTCCAACTGATGTGTCTGCCCTTAGGTCCTAGGCTGATCTTTCAGATACAATTTGAAGTTGATGTTTTGATTGGCACCCACTTGAGCCGCAAGCGCCGCCCCGCGCTCCCCCCAGCCCCAGCCCGGGCCGCTTTCCTCGGTGCCTGCGTGTGCGTGTGTGCGTGTGTGTGTGTGTGCGCGCGTGTGTGCGTGTGTCCGCGCAGCTGCTCTGCTCTGCTGTGTGTGTATTTAATGTTTAGCAATGGGCTCCTTTCAGAAAAGCCCCCACTGCTGTATGACAACCTGTCTACACGATTTTACAGCTGTCCAACATTGGGGTTTTGCTGTTTCGCAGCCTTAGTGTGTCCCCTTTTAACAAAAACAACTGTGTTGCTGTTTTTTTTCCACCTTTAACATTGAGTCCCCCTTGTCGTCGTTGGACTCAGGAACAAACGAGAGTGGCCGTAAGAGGGAAAGGGGGCTTTTGCAGCCAGGCGACTTGTAACAATTTACCACTACAAAAAAAAAAAAAAAAAAAGAAAAAAGAAAAAAACCCACCCAACCACCAAGGCATATAAATAAATAAATAAATAAAGTCTATCTATAGCAACCCGCAAACGCCACACACGCACGCACGCACAACTTTGCTGAAAGTCAAAAGGCTTCTAGCAGTTCTTCCCAGAAAAAAAAAATATTTAGTTAAAAAAGAAAAAGGAAAAAAAAAAGACCCGCAGAGGTCTCGTTTCTTCCCCCCCCCCCCACACCTTTCTCCGCCTCATGCCCTGCCGACCGATTGACACTCAGGGACAATTATCAGAGGCATTGCGACGGTTCTTGGAATATTAGCAATAAATAATCCCGCGAATCAACAGTGGCGACATGTACGCCGAAGGGCACAGGAGACCCCCAGCCCTCGCCCCCGAGCGGGGGGGCCGGGGGGGGAGCTGAGCGGCTGGTGGATTGTCAAAACTTCCATCCGCCCATTGCAACGGGGACCAAAGGAAACGCGGGG
>NW_009647230.1:337451-338088 GCF_000708025.1 Charadrius vociferus | reverse complement strand
AGTCTCACTTGCTTTTCTATCAGCCCAGCATCTTTTCGGGGCGAACTTTGCTATTCTTCACCTTGTGTGGAAATAGAGCAAAAGAAAACCCCAAATGCAGGTTACCTGTAACGGTGACTTGGGGGAGGAGGGGGGGGAGAAGAAGAAACAAGACAAAAAATATGTCAAAATATGACAAAAAAATTGCCGAGGACAGGGAAAGTTGCAAGACTGGGAGGAGAGCTTTGTTTCTCATCTGCAAAGTTCCCGGCGCAAGGATGAGCAGCGTCCTGCAAATGCCATTAATTATGCACAATTCTGATCAGTAAATGCCAATCCCTCACCACGCAACTCCTGCTCCTGCATTGGACATTGCCCATTTTTCTGACGGTTTATTAAGTCACTTTAGTAGGCAACCTTTCAAAGCACTTTTTTTTTTTTTTTTTTTTTTCCCCTTGTGCAAGTAAGCTGGGACCAGAGCTGCTACACTAAGCTACTTAGCTTGAAAATCAGTTTAGTGAAGGTCTGGGAGATTCTGGGTTTATTTCCCCCCATACAAGACCTATAGCAGGAGCTTAATAACAAAAGTGCGAAAAGAACGAAACTCTACGGAAAATTACAAACATCAGCAGCAGCTGCCAGAAGCACCAGGAAAATC
>NW_009647230.1:333271-337214 GCF_000708025.1 Charadrius vociferus | reverse complement strand
AAACAAAGACAGTCAAAAGGTTGGTGTGATCAACCCCCATATCCATAAATTAGCTCGAAATTGTTGAGAGATGGAACAAAATGCTGGGTTTTTTTTTTGTTTTGGTTTTGGTTTTGGTTTTTTTTTTTAAGTAATTTAAAACATAATTCTGGAAAAAATCTCACTTTTTTTTTTTTTTTTTTTTTTTTCTGAGACCTGTGTTTTAGTTGCTCGAATGCCTCCTTAACTTTCGGCAAAACCTAACAAAAAGGAGTGCGGTGCCAAATCATTAGCCGAACGGCGTTTTTAAAGACGATAAACAGTCACGTAGCGAAAAAGGGATTGGGCTCAGAGTGAAAAGCAGAGTCACCTTCCCGCTGGAGTGCGGATGCACGTCTGGAAACAGGCGGGAGAGAAATATATAGCGGCGCTGGGTATAATGTGATTATACCTAAGGTAATCGCTTAAAATAAATTGTATACTGTTTAAAGTAAATCGACCTAAATGGCCACGCTCATATAATTCAAAGATCACTGGGCAGATAAACTTCTCCTTAAAGAGTCTTTCTTGAGAAGGAGTTTGCTAAGACAGTGTGATCCTTCCAGTTTCTTAAGGCGATGCGTCCACTGCCAAGAGATTTTCTCTTTATTATTAACAAATCAGTTTAGATAGGGGTCCGATAAGAAATGCAAATCCAGACATAGGGGTCGCTGCTTGGCCGAATTTTAACTAAAGGCTGGTTCTGCAGGAATTGACTAAAGGCTATGTTTGCGAAGAGGATATGTGAAGCTTTGACACTGACTCTACCGAAAAAAAAAAAAAAAAATGAAGTCAGTGATTTTGATCTGCTCCAGATGTCCTAAGAGTGGATATTGCAGTGCTGGGAATCCGCACCAAATATCTGAGGGCACTGATGGTAATCAGAGCAACACATCAGCCAGGGGGGACTGGCAATTGTGATAACCTGCTGCAAATGTGCAGGGCTGGAGATGGCAGTGATAAACCGCTGAAAATATCCTCAAATGGGGATGACAGAGATGTTGAAAGGAGACACCTAACTATGGGGAGAACAGGATACTAAGCAGAGCACAATCCGAGCGTGGAGTTCAGATATTTACCAGTCTACGGTTCACCCGTGTAATTTCCACAGAGACACGGGCGTTTGTGCGCCGTCTCTGCGCGCAGATACACGCCCGTGTGGACCTGTTAGTAAAATTCGGGGTCCAGGCGGCGTTGATAATAAGATCTACCAAAAGAAAGGGAGGCTTAATCGCGAAAGCGCCTTGTTTGTGGCTTGGGAAGAAAAGTTTTCATTTAATTCTGTGACTGCTTTGAAACATCCTGGTAACGATTTCTTTTGCAAATCCTCTCTTGATTTTCACCTCGCACCGGTAATAGACGAAGAAATTCAAGATGATCACTTCAGTTAATAGTCTGTTTCAGTTTTCTTTCCTGTGGAAAGAACGTGCAGAGAAAAAAAAAAAAAAGTGCCAAAAAATAGATTATCCGTATGTTGCTAATTTTCTGACTGTTCTCAGCAAGTAGTTTCACTGCCTTTTTTTTTTCCTCGCTGCCTTTTTTATGTGTAAGTTTAAAATAACTCTACCGTGTTAAGTATCAATCCTATACATTTTAATGATACATCTGTGCAGGACTGAATCCATTAATTTAATATATCTCGCCTAGATTCTAATTATGCACCGACTGTCGACTATTTGGATCAGTTGACTGAGTTTTCATTAAGTATATTGTATCTGATTTAGCACGGGACCGTGTTTCATTCGACGACGTGTCCTTTTTTTTGGGGGTGCGGGTGGCAGGGCTGCGGCTCCGCAGGACCTTAGCGTTGGTGTCCTCCCGCTGGTGACCCGCTGCCAGGCCCCGTCGCCTCCGTGCGTCCGTCCTGAGCGCTTCTCATCAGCCCTGATTTATGAGCCTTGTTAAACACTCATTATTACTTTGCACCTTTTTTTTTTCCAGCAGGGTCTGGGAAACAACCCCACTTTGTGACAACAGGGCATGTGTCAAACAATTATAGGCGGAGAGGTGATGTAGCTCTGGAGCACCAGATTGCCCCCCTCCTCCCTTTCCCGCCCAGCCCGAGGAACATTTCTGTCAAAAAAAAAAAAAAAAGGTAAAGAGGGGGGGAGGGGGGGAGAAAAAGGGGGAAAAAAAACACCCCTCACTCTCTTTTTGCAAATTTAATTTACAGCAACAGCACCCTCCAGACCTCTGACGGTGCAAGCGAATGGTTTGGTTTGTCCAAATAAACACAAAGTTGCAATCAGGGGTACCTGGTCGATTCCCTAAATGTGAACACGTACATGTCCATAGCACAGGTAGTACAGGAAGGAAGCCAAGTCCGGGCAGCTACAGCGTTTGATTGTACTCAGAGTAACAGCCAAGAAAGCGTTTACAAAGATTATTTTATTCAGACGGAGAGAGAGCATTTAAAAAAGAAATTATGGTCATCTCTGTCTCTTTTTTTTTTAGTAAATTAAGAGAAATTGATTTTTTTCCCAGTACCCTGGCGGTGACTTTTTACTAATCCTTTATCAGTCCACTTCAGTTGCAACTTACAATTTTTTCTGATAGCGATGCGAATACACAGATGCTCTCTTCCTTAGCGCTTTTGCAAATGAATCGTTAAAGCCATGCACACGGGCCTAAGTGAACAAGCGCACAAATCTATAGAATGAATCATCTGCCTCTCTCTGTATCTATCTGTCTGTCTGTCTACCTATCTATGAATATTTTATGGGTCTGAACTTAATTAACAAAATAATTTCCATTTTGTCTCCAAAATGATCAACAGCAATTATGTGAGATTTTTAAGGTTTATAATTTTATGTCACCAGACTGTTGCTTGGGGGCAGAGGCACAATTGCCGTGCCAGCTGCAGTTGTATTTATTTGTTTTTCTGTCTTGTTCCTGTAGGGCTGCATTATGCAGTTTTTAATTAGTTTGTGTTTGTATTTCACCCGTCCCAAATCAATGCCATCCTGGAGCAATGCAATGTAAATTCCTGCAGTACAGGTGTAGCTGCTAGCTCTGGAACACTAGGAAACTCATGTCTTACAAATGAAAGCAGTGAATGCCATTCAGCCAAACTGTCAGCTTTAAACAGCCAAGAGGAAGGAGATCAAAGCAGAGAGCAGGAACTTCTACTCTCCAGATTAGTCTTTATGGTTTGAACGCCTAATGCTATTAAAGGGAACCAGGACATATAGCACATCGTTGGCTACAAAGTTACTTCTAATTTTGCTAAAGTCCTGCCTTATTTTGGCCAATGTAAGCCTTCAGAGCGTTTCAAGATGCACTGTTTCCTTTGAGGCCTAGTAGCTACTCATCTGAAATTATGCAGAACTAATACCTTCAGAGACACATTTCTGTTTGTGCACATATTTATATAACTTATCGCCTTTTGAAAGATAATTTTGATTTCCTCCTAGGTTCCACAAAGTCTTTTAATAGAACTCGCAGCAATAAAACCTGAAATTCTAGTATCTTCAGACATGAAAAGTCCCTTTATGTTGTGTTTGGTGTCTCTTCTTTCTTGAAATGACCTCTGTACGGTGGTGTATAAATCTATTATTCCAGTCACTGGGGAATTCTTTTAAAGCTTTCTTTTTTTGTCAGGAATAAGAGATCGTTCATCTTTAACTAGGCCACATAGAAATTATGATTCAACAGCAGTGTATATTTAATTAGAGTAATCTCACTTGAATTTAATTACCTAATGAATTATTTGTTTAAAAGGTAAAAAGGCTTGTTTGCCAAGTACAGTGCAACCCACTGATAAGAACTTCCGTTATAAGAACATTAATATTTAAAAAAAAAAAAAAACAAAACGTTTTATGGTTTTATATTTTAACTCTTTGGTTCTGCCGGCCGTCGGTGGGAGCGCCGAGCCCGTCACCATCAGGGGTCCGACCCCGTCCCTCCGACCCCCCGCAGTCAGCCC
>NW_009647230.1:332485-333215 GCF_000708025.1 Charadrius vociferus | reverse complement strand
CCGCGCACCGCCAGGCGCGGAGCTGCTCCCCTGGGCCACCGTCCCGTCCCCGCAGCTCTGTGCCTGGAGGAGGTCTCGGCCGGGAAGGTGTCGGAGCGCGGAGTGTCAGGCGACAAACCAGTCATTTTCTTTTATTTATTTATTTTTTTCTTTCTTTCTTTCTCCCTTTTCGCCCCATTCTTGTGGACAGTGCAGCTAATGACAGTCCTTAGATTATTTATGGTTCTTCAGCCAAGGCAACAAAAACTGACCAGCCTCTACCCTTGACCTTTCTCCTCGGTTCCCAAGTTTTTTAGCTCCCGCATTGTTTGTTTCCAAGATACAAGGCGTACAGTGCTGAGCTGAAACACTTGTCAGAAGATTCGTCTGAAAACACCACAGCTCGGGGATTATCCACCTTAAAAAAAAAAAGCATCTTTTTTTTTTCCTTATGCAATAGTGGGAAGCTCTTGATATATTCTACTGACCTGCTGCACAAAAACTAAATAAAAAAAAATCCTTTTTTTTGTTGTTGCTTCTGTTTGTTTGTTTGTTTGTTTGTTTTCTTCTGCACTGGGAACTCCTCTATAGCGTTTGGCAATGGGACCTCTCGCAGGTATCACCGTGCAGATACGTATCGCTCTGACCGAGAACTTTCGGTCCGTCCTCCCCCCTCCCCCAGAACACAACGAGGCCACCGGCAAGGCCTGAACCGGCGGGTGGGGAACAGCGACGGGGCTGACGGACCTCT
>NW_009647230.1:325948-331787 GCF_000708025.1 Charadrius vociferus | reverse complement strand
GTAGGAAGGGCTCTGTCACTTGTAAGAGTGTTTTTCTGGTTTGGGTGGTTGGTTTCCCCCCTTCTTTTTCTTTTTTTTTCATGTGTTTTTTTTTTTTTTTTGAGTTCTGCTGAAGAGAAGCAGCTTAATGCACAGGTTGCACAAGCTACTGGCACCAAGGCAGCACTGGAGCTTACCCGCTCACCAGCACCTCAACTCCTGTTTCTTGGTGCCAGAAGTGTTTGGGTCTGATGTCTATTTTGCATTTTCAGGTAAATATGGCAGATCCTGAACCCAAGAGTAACCTCGAGTCCGTTACAGGGAGAATGACATATTGACTTCAGAAAATCTCAAACTTCACAATCATATTCAAAATGTTTGAGGCATTCAAAGCTGAGACTGCAGTCATTTTCAGATCTTATAGCAAAATTATCACAGTATCTCACTGTTTAGAGGCATATAAATATGTTGGTCTCCTCTACCATGCGTCACTTGCACGCAATATTATTAGAATCAACTGGCAACTCCACTGAAATGTTTGTAATGGCTTTAAGATATTATAGGAGTTATAGATCTGTAGGCTTGGCGTTTTAATTCTCGAGGGCCTATGCTTTTCCTAAAGTTATGAGTGCCATTGTCACAGCACATCTACATAATGTAGTTTACTCCATTAATTTTGATAACCAAATACATATATTAACAGATCATATTTGGCTATGTGTTTTTATTCCTACCCCCTTCGGAAGATGTGTGCATTTCTACTGTATTATTACTGATAAAGTACAGCTGTATAATTTCAGTAATGTAGTTACAGTAGGAGAAACTTAAATAAATCCTAGACTGGAACTTGTTGAATTAAAATTCCTCACATAAGCTCCTCAGATTCTTCTAAATATTCTATAAACAGCATAATTTACAGTGTCATTCTCTCTCTTCTATAATTTTCTTCTAACACTTCAGCATTAGTAGCAGTTGGTGTATTTTCATTCTTTGCTTTCTTCTTAGATGTATAGTCACTCTTTTTGCTGATATAATTGACTTATGTATCCATTGATGTGTGCTGCATTTTAATGATGACTTTTTGTTTTATGCAATAATACTTTTTAATAAGACTGTTTGGATCGTATTTTAAGGACAGGTGTAAACAGTTGCTTTGTTTTTTAATGCCTAGTGTAGACCTAGGTAGAATTTTTGCCTGCGAACAGATTTGCACTCAAATCAGACTTTACATTTTTATACATTTATACACTTACATACATTTTCAACTTTACTTTAGGCTTGCTATATTGTAGTTAACTTCCTCCTTCTGCTTCTTTCCTTTACATTAATTTGCTAAAGTCCATGAGGACCGTATCTCTTTTGCGTTTGTTCTTTCTAACAGCACAAGAGTATATTTGAATGGCAACACAGTTTGAACTTAGCCTGTATCAAACAGCACTAGTCTGTCGAAAGCGTTGCATCAGGGTAACAGTGGGACCAGAAACAATGTGGATTAAAAAAACCAGTAACTGAATGAAAATACTTCTACTGAAATACAATATTATGAGAAAATCCTTCATACGTGGTGCTTAGAACAAATATTGACTGGTGGACTAATAACATAGTGTTTCTTAACAAGAAAGTTAATCATGTCCACTGAATTATTGGTCTAGATGCTGTAAGAAACAGGAAACTAAACTGTTCAAATTTTTTTAGGACTGGGTCTTTGCTGTAGTTAAATCACTGTCGCAATGAGTAGAACTTGGTGTGCAATCATGAGCTGCATCATTGTACCCTACAAAGCAGCACTGAGTTTATTTTATTGATTCACTGCAGGTTTTTTTCCCCCTAAACTGTGGTTCCCCATCTCATACGTTTCACCTTACTTACTCTGGTACTTCCGGGCCAAAGATAGCAATTTTTAGGATTTTGCCTGGGGTTGAAAACACTCAGATAATAACAATATTATCACATCCACTGTTAATTCTTCATGCATAGCTAGACTGTTTCAATTTACAAGACATTTTATACAATATGGATATATTTTTCTTTTTTTTTTATGTGTATTCTACTGTTTCCTCATATGTTTTGCATTGTTCACAGACGATAAATTTTAGAAGTCTAAGTCATGATGTTCAGAGACTTACAGACATTATTAAGAACAGTAAGGAATTATGAGCATTTACAAACACAACAGGCCCAAATTAAGACCCTCAGTTCAGCAGCTGGAAGCTTTTTGGGGTTAATTACTACACGCAAAGAGAAAACATGCAAGGAACTGTGTACTTGTTATATTCTGCACCCTCAAGTTAAAGAGATTACCAATGGGGTAAAATATTTGTTAACTTGAGTATAGATAGTGGAACGCAAATTGAAGTTTTTTATTGTATTCACCTATGTCCATAAGTTGAAATATTTAACACCTGGATGCTTTTTGAATGCCACGGGATACTCGAATAAAGTCAGGTAAGAAACAAATCTAAGCCAAGCAGATGTTTTGAAGGCAAGGAAAGTAAAAGGCCATATCCTGCAGAACTGGGCTTGTAATGGGCAGAGAAATATTTGCTTTTCTGTTTCACCTTTTATTTCTTTCCCCAGCTTTTCCATGAGGGTCAGAGAGTTAGGAAGCAACATGGTCATTCAGCAGTTCACAGGTGTTTTTCCTCTCTCTCTCACCTTGTCTCAGGCCAACAAGTGAAAGCATTTGCAGTTGTTCATACTGTGCTGGCATCACTGCTGTAATTGCACTAACCCGGAACACTGTTACCATAAACATTTCTATACTAACCTTAATAATTCTAATGCTTCGTGGAAGCAGTCTTGGTGCAGTTGCATTGATGTAGTAGATACTGCCAACGTAACTCACAATAATCTGGCAATCCTTACAAAGCCTGCTCTGTGCAATTTCCTTCTACTTCACATTATTTACTTGGTCTAAACTACTTGCTGTTTCATATAGTGATGAATACCAGTTCATTTAGTTCAAATAAAATAATCTCTTCAGATATTGATTGGTGCTCTGACTAATCCCCACTTCATGAGTCCATCTTGGGACCTGCTGGGAAGTTTCCCCATAATGCAGTGCTACCGCATGGCTGAACAAAGTTCTGTGTTAATATAACAAATTTCCACCTACACAGAGGTTTGCTGAGGATTTCTTACATTGTTACAAGTTTATACACTCTTTTAAGCCATAATAGCCTCTATGGATATAAAAAGGACTTCTTTAGCAGAAACTGGACCATTCAGTGGAAGAGTGTGGTCAAGAGCTGTTGTCATCTCAGTTCCACTGTCATTTTGTTTGCTTGGTTGCTTTTGTTGTGAGTTTTTGTAACTGCAGCACTGCCTTAAAGTCCCAGGAGCAGGACATCCAAATTATTCTCATTCGATAGGGCACAGAAGCAGTAGAATAGTTCTTGCAGGAAGGAACAACTCAGTGCTGGGAAGGCTGTTGGATCCCTGTATCTCCACTGACCAACAAGAGCTGTTAATGTCAGTATGCTGACGTATAAAACTTGGATCCAAATACACAGTATCTTTTGGGTGACAGCCGTTCTCTGCTAACTCAGTGTACTTTATTTTTCAACATTTTTTTTTAAGTCTCCTCTTTCTTTCCTACCCTCTGCCCATTCATTTGCCTTTTTTTCCTTTCATCTCCGTCTCCCATCTTCTACGTCCCTATTTATCCATCTCCCCGGCTCAGTCTTGTCAGCTCCATGTTTGACCCTACATTAAAACCACTCTTTCTCTTTTGGTTGTTTTTATTAAATGCAGCACCCCTATATTCTTCATGTTTATCTGTACTTGGTAATTTATAAAGGTTTCAGAAAAGGAATTGTCTTTCTGTCTACTCCATCTGAGACCCTAAAGCTTAAGCAACAGTAAAAGAAATCATCAGTTTTCCACTGATGTGTCTACTCTGCTTAAAAATGTTCAAGCAATTAGGGACTCAGGTGACTCCTCATGTAACTACGGTTGTGTGACTAATTATGCTACCCTTTTCGCTCCACTAAACTTACACTTGAAAGAGCATGTATGTATGCAAGAGTTAAAAACATTTCTGGATTTGTTTGCTTTTGTGTTCCTAACAGTTGCTTGTTAATATGAGCATGCTTTGGGGAAAAATGGTGGCCTGTGGATGCAATCCGACCTTCAGCCAGAGTTGATATCAAGTAACTTTACAGTTTGGCATCTGGCTGTTCACAGTGCTAGAAAAGAGTAGTTGCGTGTATGCGCATTTAACTGCACGTCATGCTCTGTGCGTGAATTAATACATACACATACAATTTTGAACACTTTTTTGTATTATTGTTACTATTTAGCTTTGCTGGACATTTACTTATGGGCAAGAGTAGATATGAATGAATAAATGTAAGAAAGGAAATAATAAGCATTTAAAACCGCCTAAAAGATTACTTCAGCTAGCTGGACAAGCCCATGGGACAAGTCAGGGTGCAGTCAAGGACGTGGAGAGGTAGATAAAGACACTGCAAGAGTCACTCTCCAGTTCAGTGCCTGAACCTGAAAAGTGAACTTCAAGGTGAGTGGACCACTGGTTGGCCTGTGAGATTCCAAGGGTTGTGATCATGGTACAAAGTCCTGCTGGGGGAGTTACTGCTGGGGTCCCTCAGCAGTTCATTTAGGAACCCCTACTATTTCTTATTAACCTAGGAGCTAGGATAGAGTGTACCCTTAGCAAGTTTGCAGATCCTACATTGGGTGGGAGTGCATGGCTCTTTCACTGGAGGGCAGGCTGTTATTCAGAAGGACATTGACAGTCTGGAGAAATAGTCCAGCATGAATGTCACGAGGCTCAGCGCAGCTGAATGCAGAGTCCTGGCCCTGGTTTGGGAAGACATCCTGCTTCTGTCTAGTCTTGGAATCAACTGCTTGAAAAGCAATTTTGTGAAAAAGGAGCTGAGGGCCCCAGTGGACAACAGAGGAAACATGAGCTAGCGGTGTGCAGCAGTTGCAGTGAAGAAGACCCTCTGTATACTGGGCAGTAATAGTATTCATGTAACCAGTAGGAACTAAGAGATTATTCTCCTCTATTTAGCAATTGTGAAACTCCGTATGAAGGACCCTGTACAATTTTGAGATTTCCAGTTCAAAATAGGTATTGGCATGCTGCAGACAGTATAGTGGAGGTCTACCAAGATGACTAGAAGCCCAGAGAGCTTGATGAGGAGAGGCTGGGAGAATTGTGTTTGTTCAGCCAAGAAGAACAGGCTAATGGGAGATCTCATTGCTGCCTCCAACTACTTATCGGTAAAGTGTAAAACAGATAGAAACCGAGTCTTCTTAGAGGTGGCAGGATGAGAAGCAGAAGACACAGGTTGTTATATGGGAAATTATTATTGGACACTAGAAAAAAAAAAAAAGAAAAAGAAAAAAAAGCAAGCTGTAAGTGTCCAGAGAGTCTCTGGACTCACTATCCTTGAAGACACTCCAAGCTGAACTGGACAAGGCCCAGAGGAATCTGATGTAGTTGGATCCACTTTGAGAGGAGGGTGGAACTAGATGACCTCCTTTCCAACCAAACCTATTTTATGATTTCGTAGCAGTTGAACTCATAGCAGTGTAAGGGTGGAGTTAACATCCTTGCCTATGTTACGGGGCCATTTGGGGCAGTTCGCAATATATGTGCCAATAATGCATGTGGGTGTAATGCAGCAGTTGTATTGCCTACAGATACATTTATTCCACAGCTTTGAACTCTCATCCGAATGCATTCTGTAACAGCACTGACACTTCTCTCTCTTATTCTCTCTCTTATGGGTGTATAGCACAGCTTTACACGTAGCCATGATAGCTAGTAAGATGCTGTCTGACCCAGTGAACAAGCCGAATTAGCAAGCTAGAGACATCTGGCAAGTACTGT
>NW_009647230.1:289582-325920 GCF_000708025.1 Charadrius vociferus | reverse complement strand
AGTGGAGAGAAGGGAGGAAAGAGCAAGACCTGAGGAACAGTCACCATCCAGTTGATTAACTGACTTTCCAACCTGGCTGGTGCTTTAATGGCCCGTGCTGGGAGACATGCAAGAAGTAGACTTGCATGTAGATGTGCAGGGTAGCGCTGTGAGAAAGTAGAGCTGCCAGTTATTATCATGTAGTGTACTTCTGAGGATAATTTCTCTGAGTATACAAGTAAGGGTACTTCCTAGCTGAAGAGCTTTTTGCTATGGCTAGGCTAACATGATTTGGCTCTCTTGGCTTGTGACCTCCTAGGAGATCCTCTTGGCCCATTCCAAGATTAAGATCCTTTGTCATTTGTTGCTAAATAACAAAGGGCAGGAATGGCTTTAAACGGGTTTTGTAGTGTTGAAATGGAAGTGTACTCTGACCTTTCTTAATCCTAATTATTGCTCATGAAAGAACAAGTGCTGCTAAATAAAAGATATACTCTTAACTGTGGAATTAACTGCAATTACATGCCATTCTGAAATATTTCATAATTTTGTAATTGCTTAAAGCGTTGGTATTTAGCAAACATAATTTACAGTAATTCCTTTATTCTCTCTTTGTCTAACCAATAATCATCTTTGTAATAGGTAATAGAATCATGAACTGAACAAAACTGTACACGTAAGTGTTCAAAACATTTCTATTTGTCTTTTGTTTCAGTAGGAATCCAAAACAAAGTTAATCTGATCAACGGGGATCAATAGAAAAGTGAGTGAAGATTCTTATTTCTTTGAAGCCAGTGAAGGCAATGAAATAATCCTTCTAAACAATGAAGGCCTTTAATTCAGAGTCTTGAACACTGAAAGGCATTGTGAAGTGGGATTTGCAGTGTTTCTGGTTTTAATTTAAACTGTACAAGCAGGTGCAGTAATGGGAGGTGAATTACTCTTATTACACTGCTGCAGTACTATAAGACAAAAACCACAGAAAAGTCCCAGACCTGATTTATTAATGACTGGAATGGTGAAACAGTCTTAGAAGAGCTTCCTTCTGTCTTACCCTCCTTGTCCCCACTCCCAGTTTTAATGTATCCATCTTTCTTTCTTTGGGATTTCCTTAGCTCTACAAGCTGAAGAACAAGTACTTGGGACTCTGCACCCATGTGAGCTGGCCACCTCTGGAAGCAATGATGTCAGCCAGTTCTTCAGCCTCCTGCTACTTGGTGCCTTCACCTGAAATGCTGATAGTGGACTGGGCTGCAGAGGGCCTCTCTGTGAATTTGGGGGCTAATTAATGCATAAGACAATGTGGTCTGGGTCCCCCAGCATGAGTCACAAGTGATAGGTTCATCAGGTGGGTGACATACAGCCAGTGGGGCAGAGACTTGCCAGCCAGGACTCTGTCCCACTGTTCCCAAGCAAGGGGAGCAGAACAGTCCCAGGGGTGGCAGCGGGGGCCAACTGAGAGTCCAGAACACTTGGCATCTCTTGGTGATGAGGCAGGTCCAAGGAATTTAAGTTGGCAAAGCAGAATCAAGTCTGGTGGCAGCAGCCGGGGTCCTACTCAGCCTGGTGACCACCAGCCAGGTCCTGCAGTGAGGTAGGAGGTCTGAGGTCCAGCTGGGAAGTCAGCCCACGGGTCAGGGTCGAGACCAGCAGGTCATGGCTGTGATGGATCTGGAGACAGGCACACAGACACCATAGCTCAGGCAGGGACTGATGGCCCCGGGTTGAGCTGAAACAGGGGCCCTGGGCCATCAGCAGGGGTGTGGGAGGCCACCAATCCAGGACTATTAAAGCCTGTTAGTGCTCTTGGGGCCTTGATAAGCATATGCGACAGTGACTAGTCAGTAATCTGAGACCAGGAGTAACAGCTGAATTTTTGTTGGAAGGTGCGGTATTGGACAGAAGACCAGATGCAAAGAGGGGCCCTCCCGCTCATGCTAAGGCAGCAAACCAGGCTGGCCAAAGGAGAGCACGAAGAACTCCAGTTATGCTGAAGCGGATGTCTGTGCTTTTATAGACAGCAGGAGGATGATGATTTCACTCTCTACATTTCTGTCTACCGCACAGGCTTGTGAAAGTGCAACATACAGTAGGAGTCCTGTTGCCAGTCACCATTAACTTGTTCAGGGTGAAAAGAATGATTGCTTAGTAGTCTTCTCCTCACTTCTTCTACTCCTTCTCCTGATTCCCTTACTTCATGTTCAGTTAGAGTCTTGGTGGCAAAGAAATTATTAATATTAAATATTTATATTCAATATTTTCAGTTCCATATCTCTTACAGAAGGAATTGAGGATTGAATGATTGTTCTCATGTCTTGGTCTTTCACTTTTTTTGTCTGTCTTCCTTTTCTTGTAATGTGAGAGGAAGTTCAACTTTTGAACCTTGGGTTAAAATGTTTGTCTTGGCCCTAGGCTGAACTTGCTGATTTTGATACTTTATGCTTTCATTTGTAGAGTTTAGGAAGGCACGGATGGGCAAAATCAGGCTTACCGTGGGCAGACAACTTTAGTCATAACGACTACAATCACTGTGAGGACTATTTCAAACGTGTTTAGTTCACACTCTGTCTTTGTTTTTTTCTGTCTACCTGCAAAAAAAAGGCAGTGTCCTCCAACCCACCTACCTCCAGGAACTCAGGGACCCACAACCATCAAAGCTGTGACAGAAGATTGGTTTCATGGCACTGGGGGGAGAGGCATGATGCCAGAGTACTGTTCTTATCTTCAAATAGTATCTTCCTGAATAAGGTCCTCTTTGTTTCAGGAGCCATGGGCGTGCTTTGTATGCACTGTTCATTTATTTTTTCAGTTGCATGTTCAGAGATAACAAGGGTTGCACTAATTGCCTAAATAAGATTTGGAATTTAACAAATTATAATGTTCAATAACATAATTTTCTTTGACAAAACCAACACAGGTAGTGCTTTCCTAGTCTGACAGCACTGGGAACTAGAGTTGATTCAGAAGTGCAAGAATGAGATTCTAATAGCGTTAGAAAATAAAAAGTGCTATTTATCACTGTTTCAGTGTCACCAACTTGTTATTTTTATTGTTCTTCAGAATAATGGGATTTATTGAAGCAGTTTATCCTCAAGTCACATGATACATTTTATGCATGAAGAATGAAGAGGATTCTAAATAACAAAACATAAAAAAATCACCTTAAATTTAACAGAAATCCACAGCAAGGAGAGCTACATTTTGAAAACTATCCTGTTCTATCTGGAACAAGCAGAAAACAAGTACGTATGGAAAAGAAAACGTTCAGTTATTAAAACCACACAAATCGGGATATTAGTATAGTTACCACCACACTCAAATGAAAGAAGAGAATTGTGTATATGAAAGGTTTTCAACAGCTATCTATCTTTGGAATCAAATAAAGAACTAGATAAACATGCTAGCTGCTATGCATCTGGGATATATACACCAACACTCGATATTCACAAATCGCTAAATGGTTGTTGGACACCTGAAATTCTATTGATCACTAAAGCTCAATAATGTCTGAAAGACTTGTTCAAAAGAGCAGGCAAGCAAACAAGCAATTACATAGTATTGGGACTCTTAGCATATACAAAATTCACTATGATAAAAGCAAGCATTCTGACCAGATAAATAACCTTAGTTCAGCACAGCAGCATCCATAACAGGAAACCTTTCAAATGGTGATTACATAAAATTAAGGATGATACAGTGAAAAAGAGTACTGTAAATCAGACAGCAGGGAATTTCAAGGATCACAAATCCTTGCCTAATATAAATTACAGCAATAAATTCTAGCATGGATTGTTTCTTTTATAACAGTGGTTACCAAGAAAATAGGAATTGTGAGCTAAAATTCCAGGACATTTAAATCATAAGAGTGCCTAGAAGTTCAACTTTTATTTAGTTCCACTTTGCTCAAAAGTGAATACAAGAAATAGATATAAAACTATTCAATTGTATAAATTAATGTCTGCTTGCTTAGATTCTATGTTAAGTCAGCAAATAACACTCTTAATGTACTTATTATGGTAACTGGAAATAGTAAACCTTATTCCTTCTCTCATAGATTTTGAACATGACTCTAGTGACAGACATTCATGTATCAAGAATTCCACTGAAAACTGTGGAAAGATAGTGGTATAGAACTGGCATGTGCATCAGTCTTAGTACTTGGCAGAGGTTATTGTTTCCTGGATCTTCTCATTATTACAAAACACACAAAAAACAACTGTCTGAAAGATGAGAATAGCAATTTCAAAAAATTTCTTTTAAGGTTAACTCCCAGAATGCTGTGCCTTGCTTTTCATCTCACTGGAGTTATTAGTCATCTCTCAGATGGCTTAACAGGGATGGTCATTGTACTGTAATGCTGGGCTCCGATTGTGGGGATGTCCTTATGTTGTAATTAGAGAAAAGATATTGCCTCAGAGAAAACTGTAATACAAACATGAACTGCTCTGGCTAGCATTAATCTATTTTGATATGAAGTGATCTAGCATCATGGGAAGCCAAAGAAGATTTTCTTCATGTGGTTTACAAACAAAAGAAGAGCACTGCAAGACTATGGAAAAACACAACTCCAGCAATGATTGTAATTTGGCCTGGGGTTGACTACTGTACCTGCAGGCAATCTCATGCAATGCAAAACACCACTAGTGAGTTCCAGTTCTTTGAAGAAGGCAGCTCATAATGGAAGTTGGCTAGTCATTGTGCTCTTATGACTAGTTAAATGCCAAAGCAATGTTTTGCATAAATTAACCTAGGTTCCCATATATTTCTGGTCAAATACTCCCAAAAGAAGAATTCTTATGTTGCACATAGGATGCTCCCATCATTTGAGAATAGTTAAAAAAAAAAAAAAAAAGGCTAGATGAAAAAGAGAAAAAAAATTATCTCTGTTCTCAGGATTAAAATTTCTCTTCCCTTAAAGTCTTCAACAGGTCCTGTTCAAAACCAGAACTTCAACTCTATGTCCTACTATACAAGATGTGGAGTGGTAAACAGTTTCTGCAGTTTCCCCACATAACGATAATGGTTTGGGACCAGTCTGTGACTACTGTGTTCAAAGAGGAATGAGAATGACAAGCGTACAATTACACAGTGTCGTCTGATGCCACTGACTGTGTGATATAGTTGATTGTCTGAACATAGATTATACATAGATGATGCTCCTGAATTGTTCTGCAGTTCTTCAGGAAACTGTAAGTGAAGATTTGGACCTGTTATTTATTGACCTTGAGCACTTCCACAAGATATTCTATTATATATCTTATTCAACATACTTTGGGGCGTAGCTCTAACGTTTTTGCAGTGAGGCAAGAAGGAGGCATAATTTCTACAATTCATGGGATTGCTTCATACAGGATTGGTTGTACTGGGACTTACTGCTGAGCAATAGTGTACAAGGTAATCTCTCAGAAGACCCAGAGTTATGGCTTTCAATGCATCTTCTGTTTAGAAGATTGCAACATTGTCTGATACTAAGAGCACATAAAAAAATAATATCTCCTTTATTTTCCTTTTATATGATTGGAACTAATAAAAGTGTTAAGAGGTGAGCAATTTCTTTACAGAAATTTTGTTATTTAGTTCCATTACATCAATAAGAAATGAGGTATTAAAATATATTAAAAGATAAATATGACAATTTTTCCCTCTGTTTTTCCAGTGTGCTTTGCCTTCACTGTGTCTGTCATTCAGGCAGCGAAGACTTCATGGTATAGAAGGTGTTTTTTTGTATTGTCAATGTCTAAGAAATAGTAAGCTACGAGTGTAGAGATTAAATTAATATGAAATTTTGAATATTGTATTTAGGATGGTGGAACCGTACCGCATGTTCTGCAATAAATTAGTTATTTACATTCCATTTACCTATTAAAATTCCAAGAATGCACTTCCACCAATTCTTCTATTTTTCTATCATACACTTCAGGTCAGGGCCTTGACAAAAGAGAATTAAGTATTGCACTGCTGGGTAGTCTCTTCACAAACCAAGTAATTATATTTCTAACAAGTCCTCAAGTGAACTTGCAATACTGAATTCTGCTGGTTACCCTTGACTCCTGTGTTTTCACCAAGGCATTGTGGAGAAAAATGGAAGCTCGTCCTCATCAAATCCTTCCTCTGTGACTGAATCTAGTGCCTGAGTTCCCCGTTCTCGCTTGCAGAGCCTGGCAAGATTCAGTCTTCTTCCCGTGTGTTTTTTTTAGAAAACAAAACTGGTCTGCTCTCTACTGTAAATAGCTGCACACAGTAATAATAGCATTGGTAAGCAAACAGGTGAATGCCAAACTTTCCTTGAAATGCCCCGTCCTCTCCTGATGAGGAGGCTTGCACGCAGCACCGTCTGTCAGAGGTGTTCATTTGTCATTAACCAACTGGGGAGACAACATGAGCTCGCTCAAATGCCACCAGAAAAAAGACAACAGCTCTGTTTCAAATGCTGTGCAATTTTTTCAAGAAGAATTTGTGAACAGAAAGTAGGGCTAAATGTATTAAATAAATAATTTGCTCTGAGTCAGATTCTGCTATGTTTACTCACACAGAAAAGTACTTTATTTAGCAGCTGAGTGAGCATTTCACGTGGAGTGAAATATCTGAACCAAGAGAAAAGATCAGAAATTTGCATTATGTTGTGGGAAATATCAGAAACTGTTTAACCATGGGAGACTGCATTTAGAAGCCTCCCAGTAATGGTGGGTAGGTCACTTCATGTTAGTGTAGTCCATGCAGAAGGGCTCCCTGGAAAGCTTATTACTCCATTTCTAAGAAGTTCTATGTTGCTGATATTCAAATGTTGATTTTCAGAGGCTTAAATCTCAGTGAAGCTTAAATTAATTTTCAAAGGGACAGCAGGTCCTGTACTGGTCCCCTGCTGCATTCTTTCCTGCTTCCTGCTCCAAAGCACATTTGAGGATCCTGTAAGAGCTGACACCAAGCAATCAGTAAGAAGAAATGCATAAAACACATACAAAGGATAATGTAGGTTATAGAAGATCCCAGGAGGTCCCCAGTCCAGCTTCCTGCTCAGGGTAGGGTCAGCTATAGGATCAAGTCAGGGTGCACAGGACTTTATCCAGTTGGGTCTTGAAAAATTCCAAAGACAGAGACTGCACAGCCTTTCTGGGCAACCTGCTTCACAGCTTGGCTGTTTTCAAGCTGATAAAGTTTTCCTGATATCACATCCAAGATGACATATTTTTGGTGGCTAAGGGGAGACCTTATTGCTCTCTACAATTACCCGAAAGGAGGTTGTAGCGAGTTGGGGGTTGGTCTCTTCTCCCAAGTAACAAGTGACAGGACAAGACAAAATGGCTTCAGTTTGTGCCAGGGGAGGTTAAGGATAGATATTCGGAAAAATTTCTTCACCGAAAAGTTTATCAAGCATAGGAAGAGGCTGCCCAGGGAAGTGGTGGGATCACCATCACTGGGGCTATTTAAAAGACATGTAGATGAGGTGCTTAGGGTCACAGTTTAGTGGTGTTTTTGGCAGGGTTAGGTTCACGGTTGGACTCGATGATCTTAAAGGGCCCTTCCAACCCAGATGGTTCTATGATTCCACCTCCAAATGAAACTATTCTTTGTGTAAAAGAGGTGTTAGTTCTCTGTGCCTTGTTTTGTGTGGGATTTGATTCAGAGGGCATTTTCCAAAAATACCTATTAGTCTGGGTCTGCAAAATGAAATAAATGGATATTTAGGCACATGGGACCTTTGGGTACATCTAGGTTAGGATGCAGGTAGCAGAGATTCTGAGGATCTTGACTCTGGAGGGGATACTTGAAATCTGCAGTAGGTACCCCAGGCCTTTTGTAGCTCTTCTCCTGTTCTTAGGCAAGTAAGTCTTATTGTTAGTAAGAGCATTCACAAGTTTTGTGGGGCTGGCACTCTTAAGAGCATGTTTGTGATATGAACAAAGGGAGTTTTAGAAGTGTTGATAGCTTGTATATTTTCAGTTTCGCGATGGGAATCACATTAATGAGAACATCTGACTCAGAATGTTAATGCTTATTCTCATATGAGATAAAACAAGTACACAAACTGATAACAGCATCACATTCGTGTAGCCGATCTTTTCTCTTTTACTTTTACACAATGCACTATTTCCAGGGAAAACAACAACAACAGCTATAAAACATCCTCTGGACAGTTAATTAATAAATCTATATCAATTGACTTTAAACCACTGTTAAGTACAAAACCAGAAGTTTAAATCAGCTGTAAATTCAATTGTATATTCCATCCCCACCAGCCCCATTGTGACAAGCAATTACTAAGGATTGCTAACAGGGGGTGATACGGAGGGTTGGTGATGTCATATAGCACATTAACTCTAGTTGACTATTGCTGCTGAACATAGCATGAAGAATAGGAAGATTATGAAAACCTGAATGAAAACTTTTTAGATTCTTATATAGCAGCCATCATGTCTCCCTTTGTACTAGCCCTCATTGTCAAATCCCCTCACAACCAGTTCTGCACGCATTCTTCACGGAAAATGCACTCAGCCGCTTTTGCAGTTAGAAAATGTGGTGTGCTGGGTATTTTGGAAGCTATGTGTTGGTCCCAGACAGTTAACCCGACCCAACAGGGCTTGAGAGTCAGCCACTACTTGGCCATTCAACACATAAATGGCTCTGGGTGCATCTGGGTTGGTGGTGCAAGCAGGGGTAGGCAGGGGACAGTGGAAGAGTAGAAGGTGATGCTGTGGGAAAGTTACCTGGAGGGGAATGTAGCACACACGATGACCTACTACTCTATGGATGAATTATACTGAAAGTAGAGGACATGGGTGATCTGAAGTGACGTGGTTATGGATAAGGGGGATAGAAGATATGGGGAGGAGCTGCAGATGTGCACTAGTGGATAAATTGCCTTTACTGACACACCTGCAGACCGGGGCTGGGCAGCTCGGGTCCCTTCTGCCCTTTGTCAGTGAAGGACATCTGTAAGCTCCAGCATAAAGAACGTTATCAGATGATAAGCTGATATGAAATACTACTTTTACTGTAGCCCAAACCAACCCTTTTCACACTGTCTGCCATACTACAAAATAGCTACAAACAGCTTTACCTGCATTTTCCTTGAAATTTCCAATTCCAAGTCTCCAAGTATTAGGAGAATTTCCTCCTGAAGGCTGCAACGTGAAACGCTCTGCTAATTTAGCTGCAGTCATTTAACAGTTTAGCGCATATAGCTACTAACCTGGCTCCTTTGTTAGGGCTGGCGCAGCAGGGCAGAACAGGACGAGCACGACGAACACCAGCACCTCTGCAGCTACAGGGAAGGACCCTGTTGTCATTAACACCTTAAATCACCACAGTTAATTCTAACCAAGGTCTCAGCTCAGACATAAGGATGTCAAGTTCTGCCCAACAGTGTTTAAAGGACCCACTAAAAAAAGTGCTCTGATTGAAGCGGTAATGTTGACTGTGGTTCATGGTATTTCTTTACAAAGGCTCTAGATTCAGGAATATATAAAATATGGCTTTTTTCTTTGTCAGCCAGGAATCGTGTGGTTTTCAGATGTGGTTTAATTTAGGCCCAGACCTGAATTCCCTTTTGGGTCAAAATTTGAGAACTATCAGTGGGTGTTTTGGTGATGCAAACATTGTTAATTTGTCCTTTGGATGTCTGGGCTGGCATCTTCTGAAATGTTGATTTGGGATATAAGTTCCATAAACAACTTAAATTTAGAATATTTCCCCCTTACAGTATTTATCAAATATTTTTTTTCCTGTGTGAAAGAAAAAGCTATCAGAAAATCACAAGCGATTAACATATTGTTAAAATCTCAGTTCTGAAAGTGGAAATAAACCATGAAAGCTCACCCCCAGAGCATTAAAACCATCTGTAAATACCTACACATTTCATTCCTGAAACTTTTATTGTTTTTCAAGTAGGAAGAATATCTCACTCGCTCCAGTCGTCATAAATTTTAAGACACAGCCACGGCCCTATTATGATGTACCTTCCTAAAGCCTGGTCTTCTATCCAGTACTTTTTCCTCTTGCTTGCCCAAGTTACAATGTATTTTGAGACAGAAAGGCAGTAACAGACAACTGTCTTTCTGTAAAATATAGTGAGGTTATTCTGTACAAATGGAATGAACCTCATTTTTTCATTTCAGATCAAAGTAGAAATCTTTTGAAGTTTAGCTATTTGATAAAAAAGGGCTTTATAACAAGCAGATATAGAAGTTAATAGGACATAGAGATATTTTATTAAACTGCAAACCATTATTAATATTGCAGTTTTAACTTGAAAGAAATATGTGAAATGACACCGGAAATTAATTAGATTATTTCATCATTCTTTTACATTATAAACTTTGATACACTTGCATAGATATATAGGTACATTGATAAAAAGACACAAAGACAAACAGAATTTTAATGAGTGGGGAGCTTTTATCTACTATCACTTTGTGACTTAATTTTTTCTGTTTATACTGCCTATTGATTCCAGTTGAAACCTGCTGTTTTAATGTTGTTATTGATATTCTCTCTGGGTTTTCTTCTAATTCTGGCATTGATATTACCTTGATCGGATTTAGTTTATTTGAATTGCCTGTAGGTTTCAGTCTCCGGAGTTTTTCACTGCTTATAGACATGCAAAGATAAAACCTCTCTTTTTATCTAAAAATCCTTGAGAGACTCTGAAAGATACAGCCGTTTTCTGAGAACATTAAAAAGAAAGAGACAACAATCAAAAGGAATATACTTCTCACCCAGCCTATTCAAGACATCATTTCTATACACCCTGCATATTCTCTGACATGCACAGACTTCTCATCTGGTCGGTTCCATTTTACATTTGGAAACAATGTGTGGAGAAATTGGTTTGTCATGAAGTCACAAGTGGTTCCAAGCTCCATGTCACAGGCTGCACCTTCACTGGACCATCTCTGGTCCTGGCTAATTTGGGAATTGGACCTGCGTAATGCTCCATGTTATTTATTTTTGCACCCTGGTGAAAACGTAGGCTTTAGCACGTTCTTTGAATGTAAAAGAAAATCTCCCTTCCTGATGAGAAAAGTTGATGTATGAGGGTAGATGGGGTAAATAAGGGAAACCTTACTATGTGTTTGGGCTAGAGGTAATTTCTGTACATTGTTCCTGTAAGTTGCTATTTCCACAATTTCCCTGTGAATCTTAGAAAGAAATAACAAAATAAGACTTCAATTTAAAAAAAAAAAACTAGACCATTTTAGCTTTCAAATTGTTAGGTTTTCTTTCTTGTAAAAGTAAAACAAAAAAGGAAAAATACTTGTTCCTCCCCTTTCTGCTTTTTTATCTCTCTGTGTCTAATTTGTTTTCATTCTCTTTGCAAGGTCTTTTTTTTTTTTCCTTCTTTCTCTTTTCTTTTGGCTTAAGTTCAATCTTCATTCCCTTTTTGTTTTGTTTTGTTTTGTTTTCCCCCCCTGCTTTCTTCTTTCTGTAGGCCTATAGTTTATTTTCTTCTCTTTGTTCTGACTCCTTTGTCATCTAACAGTACGCTTTTTTGGAAATAATTATTTTGCAAGAAATAATGAACATTTTCAAGTCGGTAATTGAAGCCAGGTAAAGACTATGAATATATGTGTAAACATGTGTTGTATTTGCACGTGAATTATATCCTCCGTCCATCTGTCACAGGCCAGTTATATTAACAATTTGACATCCTATAGAATTCTTTACAATCTAACAGTCATCTCGTGCAGCGTAGGGTATTCATAGACAGGAAAAAGGCTAAGAATTGTTTTCATGGTTTAACACTGATTCATTCTGGTATCACCATAAGTTTAATTTTTAATAACATTAATAGGGAATGGTAATAGAAAAGTGAATTAGAAACTGTGGCAAAAAATATTATTCCTCTATGGCAGAGAGAGGTGGACCGTCATGGGCTATTGGAAAGGAAGCACTTTTTGCCTTTTACTACAGTCGTCTCCATAGATCATCTGCACGGGGCCATCAGCACCCCGGTCTACAGCTTGTATGGGTCATATTGTTAGAGTCAATGTGCTTCTGACAGCTTCTGATCACACATTGCCCACTCATGTTGAGCTTCTGATCAATTAACACTCCCAGGTCCTTCTCAGGGCTGTTCTCGATCCATTCACTGCCCAGCCTGTATTTGTGTTTGGGATTGCCCCGACCCAGATGTAGGATCTTGCACTTGGCCTTGTTTAACTTCATGAGGTTGGCATGGGCCCACCTCTCAAGCTTGTCCAGGTCCCTCTGGATGGCCTCCCACCCCTCCAGCATGTCTCTATCTCGCCACACAGTTTGGTATCATCAGCAAACTTGCTGAGGGTGCACTCAATCCCACTGTCCATGACACTAACATGCTGCTACCAATCACCTCCTCTTTTTGCATGTGCCTTAGCAGAGTTTCCAAGAGGATCTGCTCCATGATCTTACTGGGTGCAGAGGTGAGGCTGACTGGCCTGTAGTTCCCTGGGTCCTCCTTTTTTCACTTTTTGAAAATAGGGGTCATGTTTCCCGTTTTCCAGTAGGCAGGAACCTCACCAGACTGCCACGACTTCTCAAATATGATGGAAGCTGGCTTAGCAACTTCATCTGCAGTTCCCTCAGGATCCGCGGATGTACCTCATCAGGCCCCATGGACTTGTGCACCTTCAGGTTCCTTAGGTGGTCTCATACTTGATCTTCACCTACAGTGGGCAGTTCTTCATTTTCCCAGTCCTTGCCTTTGCCCTCTGCATTATAAAGGCAAAGAAAACAAAGAAATTACTTCCCTAGGCATGGTAGCCCTGTGGCTTGTGTGTTTCCTGGAGAGAAACACCTTAAGTTTCTTGTAAAAGAGCAAGGCTTATAGGGATACCACTGAGGTTGTGGCCTTTGGGATACGGAAAGCTCTGTTGTAGCTCTTTGCTCTTCATTCTGTGTCAGTTTTCTCTGTAGGGGTAGCCCCTCTCCAGCATGTGTTCAAGCAGGCATGTTTTTTTACCTTGGCATCCCAGAAACTGGGATTCTGTGTGGTTGTTGCAAGGCAACCATCTCCTCACAACTCCAACCAGGTACACAAACCATAGGCAAAAGTGACTGGAGTCTGTTGGAAAGGTGTCATAAACATGTTTCACAAGAAAATCACAAATGGCCCACACATCAGTGGCCCCACAGACCAGTGACAAGTGGTGCTCCTCAGGGGCTGGTACTGGGACCGGTGCTGTTTAACATCTTTGTTGGTGACATGGACAGTGGGACTGAGTACACACTCAGCAAGTTTGCTTATGACACCAAGCTGTATGGTGCGGCTGACACACTGGAAGGAAGGGATGCCATCCAGAGGGATGTGGACAGGCTTGAGAAGTGGGCCCATGCCAGCCTCATGAAGTTCAACCAGGCCAAGTGCAAGGTCCTGCACCTGGGTCAGGGGAATCCCCAGCACAAATACAGGTGCAGGAGAGAATGAACTGAGAGCAGCCCAGAGGAGAAGGACTTGAGGGTGGTGGTTGATGAGAAGCTCAACATGAGCTGGCAATATGAGCTCGCAGCCCAGAAGGCCAACGGTATCCTAAGCTGAATCAGAAAAAGTGTGACCAGCAGGCTGAGGGGGGTGATTTTGCCCCTCTACTCTGCTCTGATGAGACTCCAGGTGGAGTACTGCATCCAGCTCTGGAGCCCTCAGCATAGGAAACACATGGACCTGTTGGAGCCGGTCCAAAGGAGGGCCACAAGGATGGTCAGAGGGCTGGAGCACCTCTCCTGTGAGGACAGGCTGAGAGAGTTGGGGTTGTTCAGCCTGGAAAATACAAGGCTGTGGGGAGACCTTATAGCAGCTTTCCAGTACCCAAAGGAGGCCTACAAGAAAGCTGGAGGGGACTTTTTACAAGGGCACGTAGTGACAGGAAGACGGGTAACAGTTTTAAACTGAAAGAGCGTAGATTGAGAGTAGATATTGGGAAGAAATTCTTTACTGTGAGGGTGGTGAGACACTGGCACAGGTTGCCCAGGGAAGTTGTGGATGCCTCATCCCTGGAAATGTTCAAGACCAGGCTTGATGGGGCTTTAAGCAGCCGGGTCTAGTGGGAGACGGCCCTGCCCAAGGCCGGGGGGTTGGAACTAGATGATCTTTAAGGTCCCTTCCAACCCAAACCATTCTGTGACTCTGTGATTCAGTGATATTTGCCAGAATTCCTAGAGGGACTTTTGGCTGAGGTGGTTGCAAAACAATGAAATGTAGAAAAGTGAAGTGGTGTGAGCAAAATCTAGGGTGTAATTTTGTACTCTTACTGAAAGTAGGGATGATGGTGAAAGCGCTGCCGTTGTGTTCACTTAACTCCTTGTGGTACAAATTTACTTCTGAGGAACACAGATAGCAAAAAAAAAAATAAAAAATGCAAGTTTCAGCATAGGGACTTTTGTTGTAGACAAAAACCATGCTGCGTAGTCGTTGGGAAGTAACAGAATAGGAAGCAAAGAATGTGTAGTGGAGGGAGTATGTCTAAAAATCAAGGAGTAAGAGGAAAAGACTGTTTTCTTCCTTAGAAGATTTATCCATATCAGGAGGTGACAAGGAAGCACTGGGAACCGAGAGAATGCCCCTTTTCAGGAGTCATGGATTCAAAGTGAGGTGGTATTGCACATTGAAAGTACCATGCCATTTCATACATAAAAGAAGGTAATGATATTAAAAAATGTTTTTGCAGCAGGTCATAAAAACTGCTTATTACATTGATGAAAAGGAAGACAAGTCTGAATCCTGTAGTATCACTTTACCTGGGAGACTGGAGTTGATGAGACAATATTTTCTCAGTATTTTCTATTTGCGATTTTGCTATCCTGTATCTATGTCTTCATCGAACTTGATTTTCCCTCCTTTCTTTCTTCTTTGTCCTACTGTCTTTCACCTCATTCATATATATTTAACAACACATATCTCAGTACAGGCCCATGTTCATTACTGTTAAACCTTTGACTGGTTTACCTGATGAACTTCTGAGACTGAACATTTATTTCTAGCCTTTGTTTACTCTCCTACAAGTAATTATTTATCAATAAGAAGACCTTATTTTTTAATCCAGACCAGCTTAGTTTCTTAAAAAGCATTTGGTGAAAGACCTTAAAAAAACCTCAGGTGTGCTCTATCAACCAGGTAATCTTACCTCCCTTCTTACTGACTTCTTCAACAGGTTTGGGAATCATGAGTTCTTTATGAAGTGTAACGTATTTTCTTTATCCTTTCTTTATCCTTTCAACCAGTAATTCTGTTTCTTACTAAAATTTCTACCAATTTTCCCACTTGGGAAATCAAACTTATTGCTCAGTAGTTTCTCGAGTAATTTTTAGAAACTGGTGTCATATTTGCTGTCTTCTCTTCCTTCAGAACAGAGGTAAGTTAAACCGTAGGCTAACCGACTTTCAAGCTCATTTCTGAGACCTGTTCATTCTTTGGATTGTCACATTTCTTTTCCTTTTCTTTATTTTGTTCTAGAAATTTCTAAACTGATAGTCCTGTTTGGGGCTTCCTACCAGTTTTACATCAGTGTGAGTCCACTGACTTTCAGGGAGCTGCTCATGTAATGCTGGTGTGTCAGAATACCAAAAACTTGTATTACCTGGAGACTCTTGTCTCTAACCATTCCCTCTGCATCTGCATTATTTACTTGCTCATCTCTGTTTCATTGTAATTTCAAAAGTTAATTGCCAGCTTCCTAATAGGTAAACAGTTACTCTCAGGTTGGCAGGCATTGAATCAACTCATCTTAGACTCTACAGCACTAAAATAGTCTGTTGCAGACTGGTTGGCAGTATTTGTTTGCTGACTGGCAGTTAAATATTTAATTATTGGATTCGCTAACAATTAACTGTAACAGACAAAAAAGTTGAATAGCTTTTAATTTTCATATCAATTTCCTTTTCACTTTGGTCTGTATTCTGCTTCTTAAGAAGAGTTAAAAGCCTGAGATGTATCAAATCCAAAACAACTATAGAATTCTGACACCTTTTAAAGAAGTTAGAAATACGCTGTACTCCAAATATTCTCAAACTCATAAATGTCTTCTCTGATTCCTTTCAAGTTTTCATGCAAAAATATCCCAGCCTGAGATGATGTTACAGTATTACAATCAAAAGGCATTATGAGTGGTGCCAGGCACCTTTGCTGAGTTTTGCTGTTGGAAGGATCACAGAATTAGAAAGTTGTTTATGTTGGAAGGGACCTTTTGAGGTCACCTTGTCCAAGCCCCTGCTCAAGCAGGGCCAGCTAGAGCAGGTTGCCCAGGACTGTGTCCAGTCAGGTTTCAAACATCTCCATGGGTGGTTTTGTGGTCTTGCCTTTGTCTTCAGTTCTCCCCCTGCTGGTTGCAAGGCAGGATGGAAAAGTATGAGTGCGAGGAGGAGGGATTACCTGGAGTGCAGGACTGGGAAGGAGAATGAGTGATAAGGAAGGACAGAAGAAGCCTTAGTATGAGCAGAAGTGGAGACTACAGCTGGGAATGTGGAGGCAGAAAGCAGAGGTCTAGCAGATGGAAAGAAAAGAGACAGGATTCTGGGGAGAAATAAACAGAAAAAGCAGTTTTAGAATATTCCCTATCCAGAACCTGTCACAGAAACCAGGTATGCTAAACTCTACATCTCCTGTGGTCAGCAAACAGGATTGAAATCTGCTGGTTAAAATGTGTGTCATATGAATTTTTAATGGTTAATCAATATATTCAATCTACTATCACCAGCATTTTTGTTGTTAGTTCAATTGCAGAGGTCTGTTGTGATTCCAAAACTCAAAATCCTGATGGTGGCCTAAGTATTAATGCTAATATGGATTCAAACAGCAGATGTTTCGTTATTACAATCCTTAGTAATCCGTGTGAAAAGAGCACGAGATTGTACAGTCAGAAATACACATATTTGAAACTGCTGAGTCTGAGTATGTGCACTTGCTCCTACTTTTTTCCTTTTTCTATAACTATTATGCTGCAGCCTTTAATGACGAGGTCAGACACAGGAGTGGCGAGACAGAGCAGAACTGCGTGACCCGTACCTCACTGACTGCTGAAGATGTCTTCTCTGAGGGTGAACCAGGTTTGTGTGCCTGTTGTCTGTAGCATCCGTGCTTCACAGATTGCAGTAAATGGGGCAGGGGGATGGAGAAGAAAGCACGCACAGCCTTACAGCTGGAGAATGTGCACATCTCTGCCTCCACCGGAGACTTATAGGAGATATGAAGAGTGACATGTAATCATTCCAGTTGAGAAAAAAGCCTGGCTTTCTCACACTCTGTGGATACATATGCAGGACTCTGAGGCCAGATTTGTGGAAGTATGGAATTGTTACTTCTGGAAACTGAAGTAAAATTGACTGTTCTAACACTCTGGTATGTAATGCTGGAGGGAAAAAAAAAAGTTAAAAAAAAAAAAGTAGGGTCTAAATCTCTCAAGTGAGCTTGTTGTATCATTTTGACTATTTTTTGCCTTAGATCTACCACCTGTAAAAGCATAGTAATACTTTCCCCCTTTTCGTACAGATACTGGAAAGAAGTGTCACTAATTACTGTTCATGAACACAGCCATGGTCACAAAGGAAGAAATTGCACTGTATATACTGTATATTTGATTGCTTTTGCTAATATCGTGCATGGAGCTGAGCTGAGAAAAGGATTAATTCAATGTGACTATATCAATCTCATAGTTAGGCATTTAGTCTAAGTTCATGTCAACACAACGATCAGACGATTCATACTATTCCAAGCAAACACTTAGAAAGAACAAATCACCCTCTGTAGGTTCTGGACTGTCTGTCGTTCATTACTGAGGAAGCAGAGATGCCCAGTTCAGAACAAATACCCAAGTTTAGGAGTCTGTGGTGTGAGTGAAGGTCAAAAACCATTGTGAAAAAGTACCCATGATCTGGGAACTGGACAAACCGTTTTTGACTCAAACATTTCAAACTAAAGTTTGACGGAATTGTAGGTAATTTAAAGAAAAAGCCTTGTACTGCACTTGGTAATATAGCTGGAGGAATTGCTCTCTGGTGCAGTCACAAACTAATGAATGAAAAAGGTGGAAATAAAAAAATGGCATTTCAGTCATGTAGAACTTCACAAGATCAAAGTGTTTCAGTTGTTTGACTATGATGATGAAGTGGGCATCTTAGGCCTACAGTCTAAGGACACATTCCATCATATGTTTTTACACCATTAGAAATGATCAGTTTGTATTATGTGCTGATGTTAAAGCATATAAAAAATCAGTGTATTAGCTACTGTGTATCATTACACAATGTATGTTACATATGGAGTTAATACCATGTCTGATGATGGAGAAAGTCTGTTTGTGTCTAATACTGTTCCCTGGAGAAATTGTTCAAGAGCTGTTCATCCTTGTGGAAAGATTACTCTGATATCAGACTTATCTGCTGTGTAAGTGCCAGTTGAGTTGTAAAGCTTCTCTAGGGCATTTTATCAGGTGTTCTTACTCAGTAACAATGGTCTCTGAGAAGAGAAAGAGCCGAGAAACAAGGCTTAGTTCTTCTAGCTAAAATAAATGGATCTGGTAATTTTTGTAATTTTTTTAATTTTTATTATTTTTAGTGTGATGCAAAGTATATCCATTCCTCCTCTTTGCTGTCACACAGGTGTTGAAACACATAGCAGTTCTGTTTTATGTAGTTTGTTCTCTCCATTAATGCTGAATATTACTTCAGAGGAAAGAAAAAAAGAGGTGCTAAAGAGGATCTCCATTTAAAGAACTGGTTTTCTTGTGCTTATGCCAACAATTTCATCTTGGAAATTCTTCAGATTCTGTCCTCAGACAGATTTATATATGGGATATTCACATATGTTTCAGTGAGAGTTTCACACTTTTATCTTACAGAAGAATTTGACCTCTGGGTTTTGCCTCTCTTAGGAATAGTTTAGGAATATTAGCTGTACTATGCCCTGAAAATATTTCATGCCCCTTGCTGCCTGACTGAGAGTGATTCAGAAACCACTTTGTAAGAGACTGAAAGTGGATTTTGTAATCCTTTTGAAATCTTTCCCTTTTTTGATGTCTATTTGTTAATCAAATTGAAAACAAAGTGTAGAAAAATTTGAGACTGTTACAGTAACATACAGGGCTGTTAGCTAGTGATTGAGAGTGGAAACGGAAGTCAAAAGATAAAAGTTCTGTTATAGACTCAATTGCAGATTTTGTCTACCACTTGGGAAATATCCCTTAGGACCCAAACTGTTCCTGCTGTTGTTACCAGAAGGAAAAAATATACATTTTTTACAGTTTTTACATGTTTTTTCATCTATCAATCAAATGAGTTGCCAATTTTTCCCATCTACTGGTGTGTGAAGGTTTTTAGACCGCTGTTTGATTTACTTTGAGAGCCCTGAGTAGGTGAAGTTCTGTGCCCCTTTGTATTACATTTTGTGTATTTTTGTGCTTTTGTTCTCTAAGTTGTTTTATCAGTGTAATGGCATTGTTCACAAATTTTTTACTGCTTGTAAAAGAAGGCATCATAATCAAGCTTTAAGTAGGTGTTATTATAGTAGCTGGGTTTTGTCCCCATTGCTTTTAGATGTCTAAATATTTCTGGGGAGAGTGGAATGAGGGGTGTTTCTCTAAAATTTTGGGGGAGAAAGAGTAGGTATGGGCATAACAATAAAGCAAAGGAAATAAACAGCAAAGAAAAAAGGAAGCTGAAATCCCTTGCATTTTTTTTTTTTCAGAATCGCACAGCCTCTTTTCCAGCTAGCAAAATAAACAATTAAAGACCTTTCTGTTTGATATATTATTCAAGTTAATGAGCAAAAGCACGTTTGTTACTCTCATAATGGAGCTGAGAGAAGGAAATCTGTTTCAAACTTGTCATTGTTTGATGCAAGGCTGAGGATTAATATTCTTATTTCAGATCAAGAGTATCCCATTTCTGTACAACAAGTTGCTATTTTGTGAACTTGTTATGCAGAAATCAGTGTTCACAAACAGGATTACATAAAAATAATAAAAGATATGAAACAAAAACAACTCGGTAATTTCTGATCTAACTTTTGTGTATTAAATCCTACAGGGAAAAAATCAAACAAAAAACCCACAGAATACCCCATAAAGATGTGTAATAAGACTATACAAAATTGAGAAAATTAATTAAAAATGCTGATGCAAAATAAAATGTATAAAGAAATAATTGTTGCAACCACAGTATGTATTTGATTTACTCTTTTTCTGACCTACTGGGTTCCTAATATTTCCATAAACTCCCAGATTTTTCTTCACATTTTTTTGCTAATTGAACTCTCCATGTCCTTCATGGACTTCTGTGCACACTCATTATCAACATCTAAACTCATACAAGCACAAGTAGTACTCTCTAACATGGTTCTCCCACTAGTCAAGGACTATTTAACCATGGTCACATCAGCCAGCTGTGGTTTCCAGATTCTGCTTTGGGAACAATCGCTCTAAAACATGTATGTGCTTTGTGTAGAAAATGGGAAAACCCCGCTTCTGTTCATTCAATTAGTTATGCAGGTGGTAACTGAATATTCAAAGTTTCATTCAGATTTAGAGAATCTTTTCCACTTTCTCTTTTACCCATTAGGATGGGTGGAAATGAGTCAAAGCTTTGTGGTGGCTAAATTTCAAACTGTACTGAACTATTTAAGAAATAGTGTTTTTTTCTTTCTTTTTTTTTTTTTTTTTCTTTTTAAGATATAGTAGACATCTATTAATGGCATCTAACTCCTAAGTGATATTTCTGGCATCTCCTGGTGTTCCTGGACTGTTGAGTTCTGTCTTGAGTTTTAATTTGTTAATCTGCACAATATTTGAAAAAGCGTTCTATGGTTATTGCATATCTTGTCAGAAAAAGTCTAGTGTGTCTGAGAAGTTTTGAATTGAGTTTTTGAAACTCTTCCTTTTTCTGTGCTATCTTGCTTTCTAATGCTATTTTTGTCATATTACTGATGCCAATAGAAGTCTTTCAGTGGTATAATAATATTCTCTCTAGGCACAAGGTTTGGGACTGCATTGGTCAACAGAGTTGAAAAACAAGTGATATTAATAACTCTAATTACCGTCCTTATAGGCTAAATGGAATGGAAGGATTCCTAATTCCTCTTTGGAATTTATAATAATTTACCTGCCAGCTGACCTGAAGCATCTAGCCAGACCGCTATTATAAATGAGTGTCTCTTATCAGTGTTTGCTTTGTGTGGGATGAAGGAATTATTTACCATTAGTGCTTATTGATAACGGTGATTAGGCTGCATGTCCTACTTCTGTGGAGAAGCTCACAGACAAGAATTTTACCGTAAATGCACCTGTGAGCTCCAGAAGTCACATCAAAGCACCGGAAATGTCCTTGCTGCTGTGACATGTGAATCACCAGAGCTGTCCCCATTCCAACTTCCCTTCAGCTCAGCAAACCACCCAATCTGGACAGGAACTTCTAACTTCAAGAATCTTGGGGCTGATAAAACACTAGAAAGTGTCCACTATGCCTAGCAGTCTCAGTATTGTTCTCCCTATCTTTTTCTTTATATGCAGTAAAATACTGTGTAAATAACATTTGTATTCGATATGTTCTTGCTCGAGGGTTTTGGTGTGTTTTTTTTTTTTGTTTGGGTTTTGTTTGTTTGTTTTTGTTTTGTTTTGGTTTTTTTTTGGTACTGCTTGTAACATGTACCTAAGGTTTACTCTACACAGTAATTTAACTTTATTTGCACTGTCTGCAAACCCCTAATTTTTATGTAAGTCCAAGAACAAAGTGTTGGTCTCATTGAACCCTTAATTAGGTGTAACTACTAAGCGTTACTGAGAACAGGACACTATTAAACAAAACTCTCCTTGTTATAATCCCTCAAAGATGCATACTTGGGTGTAAGGTAAAAGGGTATAAACCAAAAGGTGTAATAGTATTCCAGAGTAAGAAGCCCAGGGAAAATAATCACTGTCATGTAAAAGCAGAGCTGGGCATAATCTATAATACTAATGCTTTTTATGTGTAGGTTGCTGTATGTGAAATGCTACCGTAATTGCCTCCTTAAAGTATTATCTTGATTTCTCATGTAAAAAACAAGCTTTACACAGAAGCACGAGTAGACGCAAATGGCCTTTTTTTCAGCATGTCTGTGGAAATGATCATGACAATTATCTTTTGCTCTTAAGCTGAATTTAGTTGTTATTCAGCATGTTTTTGTAGCACGTCTGGTGGTGTCACAGAGGATTTCCATCCAGAGACAGCACGCGTCTTTTTCTGGGGCTTATGTCAAAGCCCAAGTTATTGAGACAGAAATTCTTCCAGTACACGGCGCGAGAAAACTCCTACTCCATTTGATTAACAGCCAGGTAAGCTTCTGAGGATTTCTTTTGGAATTAGAGTTCTCTGCTTTCTTTAGAGTGCTGCGTCCCTTGGAGCTAATGTCATCTGCAGCCGGGCAGCCTGGGGAACGCAGGTTGGAGGAACAACTGTCTCACACGCAGGAACCAGCAGTGCGACTGAGAATTAAGAAAATGCTGTTAAAGGGACCTTGCTTGCTTCTAATGAGCTATATAGATTATACTGCCCTCACTAGGGAGGGTGACATAAATCCCTCGATAGGAACTCGCCTCTCTTCAGGATTATTATCCCACTGTAAGTATCCAGGCCTGTGAGTGTGTTTGTGTTCATAAATCTGAGTGGGTGCACAAGGGCTTAGATCTTGATGTCCTTAAACTTGTTCACGTAGATGAAACTTACTGGTGACAGTGAGAATTAAGGGCTACAAATCTGGCTTCAAAAATTGCCTAAGCAGATATCTTTCCCAAAGCTGACTGAAACGAAAGGGAAGTGTTTTGTATTGGGCTTAGGGTTTGAAAAAGGAAAGGCGACCTGCTGGTCATTCACTTCTTCCTTCAGGCAGTTTTATTTAACATATTGCTATGAAGAAACATCGCCGGGGATAAAATTAGAAAGATCACTTTAGAAAGAGATTCTATCCCAATTTATTTTGGGAGTTGGGATCTGCCTTTCTTTCATCCATTCATTCATTTGTTCCTTCCTTCATTACCAAAGTTCCAAAGTAACAGGCAAATGGTAATTCAGCAGACTTTGTAAGGCTTTTCATCCCACGTCTAAGACCAGGCATGGGAAAGTCCGGATGGGTACGCATTCCAGAAGCCACGTTTGTGTGAACACAGCACAGCTGGAACGAAGAGGCCTCTTGCAGCACATGTCTAACGTCCAGCTGCCCAGGGGCAGGCAGGGATCATCTTCACAGCCTCTCTGCAGCTGCCATGATTTCAGCCACTGTGTCTGTGTCATCCTGTATCTAATTATTGCACCAGAGGGCTGCAGCATTCCCTACTTTTAATCTTTGAGTCCTGGCCCACAACTCATGAGGGAATCGCTTCCCACAGCTTCTCTCTGCCTTGGAGGATTTATATACTCTGAAGAGATCATTTTAGGTTTTTTTAAGATTAGAAAAAAGTATTTTTTGAAATGTAATAGCATTTCAGAATTTAAATAAGGATGCTATTAACAAAACAGAAATAAATTTTTGCCTTGTCTGCTTCCTGCCATCCTGCTCAGCCTGGAAAGAAAAATATTCAGCTGCTGTTCTAATTGCACTGTGGGGGCAAATAACTTATATATGAAGGATTGTTTAAAATGAAAAGGGTATTCTCCATCTTACTATATCCTATCTAGGCTCTAGATCACAGTTGTGATTGCATTCCCTAGGGGACAAGCACTGAGCATGTCTTTAAACTGTAATTAATTTTAATTAAAAATAACCAAATGTGTACAACTTAAAGAATTATTATTTCTAAATGAGAAAAGATAATTGTTATCCTCTCTGTTGCCTCCTGATGAGGTATTTGGTCATGATTTTGATATGATCATCGTCTGCTGGCAGATGACAATGTGGAAGATGGTCTGTGATATCCTGCAGGCGTGTGCTAAATGCACCCGTGCAGGATCATAGCCCATGTTCTCCTAAAGTCACCCGGAAGTTCCGCTGTTGACTCCAGAGTCACAGAATTATTCCTCCCCAGAAAATAAAAAGTTTATTTATTCACACTCTTCTAATCAGTGCAATAATTTCAGAATAAGTGCTAACATGGACAAAGTAAGAAATCAAATACTTAATTTTTATTCCCAACATGTGTCATGCACATTAAACTTTGAAATAACTATTTCCTTTTAGTAAGCTTTTCCTCCTCGGTAATGCAAAATGCATCTTAAAGTCCCATAAATATTGTTGTGTGACCCAGCACATACTGAATCTCTTCTAAATTTGAAAGCTTTCTATTGTTCAAGGTGGCACCGAGCTCCCACTGCGTCAGCACTCTCCAGGAGACACAGACGAGTTCAGGGAACGCAGAATTATGTATTCTTATCACTACACCTGAGGTCATATCTGTTAGTGCTAGAGGTTGTTAGGCCATTATCAGCCACTGATTCTTCTCCAGCTGTGAGAATAATTTGGATTCAGGGAGGAAACATAAACTGATCCCCTTTCACTCACCCACTAAGTTTAATAGGATTTGTCTTCTGTGTACTGTGGGTTGGACCATTGATACAGCAGTGTTACTGTAACAAGTGTATTATTTTTAAATTTCCTTTTCTGTTAGACTATCAACTTTGTTGTGACTTATGGTTGTGATTTTAAGCTGGTTTAAGACAGCTGGAAAACTCACATTGACTTCATTGGCTTTAGATTAGACTTCTCGGCACAAGCTCATGTCATTTAAAGGATCACATTGCTGAAGCAGCAACTCCAGGTGTTTGCTTTCGTAGGCAAGATGCCTTCTAAGCCTTCAGGATAAAACCAGTATTGGTTGCTCTTAAAAGCGTGTATTATGTGCTATATAAAAGTATATATATACACATATAAAAAGAAATATATATATATTTTTAGTATCTATGTATCTATCTAAAATCAGTGTATTTAGGAGCCTTGTAGACATCTCAGTGATATATTTCCTATGTTGTTTATGCTTGGGTAACATGTAAAAGTAGATAAACTATTATAAATGCATGAAGTACCACTGTAACTTGCAGACTTACATTTTAACTCTTTCATTTTACCGAAGAGTAGCAATTATAGTAACTGCACCATCTTATGCTGTGATAACTGTTACAAAGAGAAAATATAAGAATATTAGTAGTAGTTTAGTATGTATTAGCAACAATTGCAAGCTGCTTAGATAACTTTATCTAGGGTTAGACTATTTGGAAGTTAAATGAGTAGTAGATCTTGGGTGCGGGATAGAGAAAAAAAAAGCAAAAGAACGGTCTGGGTGGCATTTTTCTGATCAGGACCATGGATTTGTGCAGATGTTCTTATTTGCAGGTGAAAAATATCCTTCTTAAAGCAGAGTGTCTGTAATTGGCTTAATTCTCTTATTTCCTAATAACGTTCTTAAATATCCTTTACTTCTGATGTTAGGTGTTTATTCTCTCTTCTTGCATTTATTTTTTTGAGTATTATCCACATAATAACTAACCAAATACTTTTCACCTCACTGTATAACCTGAATTTTCCATGCCATATCTGTGTTGCACTCTCCTTTATTTACGCATTGCATATTTTAATTTTTTTCATTCCTATAGAATCGTATCTTTTAGAAAGACTTTAAAATCTGTTTATCTCAACCAGAAGATCAGTGCATAATAGAGAAATTAAAGAGAAAAACTCTGTCATCTCCATTATTATTTTTACTTTAAAATCTATGAGTTATTTTGATTTAGAAATTGTAATTGTGAGACATTTGGAAGTCACTTTTGCTATATTTTGCAGATGGGAACATCAAATAAGACTAATATTTTTCAGAAGTAATGTTGGGATGCTTCCATTTTTGGATTCCCAAGTGAACACATGATTGTGCTACAGACTAGAAATCAACTCCTCCCCACAAAAGTCAGCAACAACCTTCTTGAAAACTTTTGGCTGTGAAATTTCACTAAACCTCAGGCAAGATTGCTGTGAGAGTTAGGAATACAGATTTTTTTTACAGAGTAAACAGCATACCCTGATCCTAATGCTTCCTTCATATGAAGGCAGAGAGCAGACAGTTTTTGAATCATCTGCCTGTAAAGACACGTTCAGGTACTGGACAGCTGTTGAAATATGCGTCCCTTGAAAAGTTGCTAGCCGTGTCTTGTTCAGTCCATTGCAGCACAGGCAGCATTAATAATAATACTATCTCCTGTCAGTAACTATTACGGATTTTGACTACAATAACAAAGTAATAATAATTGTTTCTCTATAAAGTGATTTATAACCCATGATGAAAACACTTCATTGTAAAAACGTGTCACATCCTCTTCATGAATCTTTGGAACTTCTTTCGGAACGAAATAAAGAATCTTCAAGCCTTTCTTGTGGCTCATGCTCAACCCTGTAGTTCAGAGCTACAAATGACAAACAAGAGAGAGTAGAAAGTGTCACCTGAAACATACCACAATGTACAAGGAAAGCTCTCAATATGCAGGATTTTTTTTTAAAAATAAAATCTTGACAGATTATTATTTGGAACATGGCCTATTTCCACAAAATCTTTATATGACCAGTGGAGTTGGATGCCACTTCTGTAAACTCATGAGACTACACTGCTGAACGTGAGATCCCAGTTCACAGAGCGTAATGCATTTGTGGAGGGACTGCTGTATATGATCACTGAATTAAAAACTGTCCTGATGCATGTTTAGAGAGCCAAGTAGGATAAAGTTTCATTTACATCACTTTAAATCTGCCGCTTCCTAATGTAAGTGCCTGACTTTGTTAATCGAAACATTTAATATGCTTTTTTGCACATAATATATATAGTTCATGCTCTATTGTAGCTGATGCATTACACACATTGTTATTGTAACTGCTGTTTATGTATTAAGTAATATAAATGCAACAACCACAAAAAATCTTGAGAAACACACTGAGAGAGAAATACATATTAACAATCAAGCAGGGCAAATAGAAATGCTTCTTCCAAACATCTCTGAAAGGTTTGCATAAAATTCCTCTTTGCTTGTGTTCCAATCTCTCCACACAGCCTTTTTATGAAAATTCATGCGAGTTAAGTTTTGTTCTTTCAAGTGTTCATGGAAAGTGAATTTCAGGCTCACAGCCAAGATACATTTAATCATGAAACAAAATTAGTTTAATCGTGAAACTAAATTTGTTTGGGGAAGAATTAGAAATATGCAACTTAATGTAATCAGGGAACAGAAACAATAGTCTGCTTTAGGTGGCCAAGGAAACAATTCAGACTTCGGGCTGATGATAATGCCATATCGTATGTGGCTGTAAGTATGGCAGAGAATTTGCGAAACAGCTAAAATGCACAAGCAGATTCCACAGCTGCGTAGTTCCAAAGATTTCAGAACTGAATACAACAATACTGAGTTGCTGCGGGTATTTTATCTTTCTGTACATTTTGGGGCAATAGATACAGTATCGTGGAGCTTACGTATTTGTTTCTACTAGTTTTCAGGCTTGTCACGGTTCTGGATAGGCTTGTCCAAAGCTTTACTTATTTGTTAGTTGGGTCAAAGTTACATGGTATTTCAGGTCACTTTGGGAGGGCTTGCTGTCTGCAAGAGCATAGTGCCTAACAATGTTGATCCTATTCAGGTACTGTTTGGGATGTGTACTTCTGGCTGTGTTTTCAAACACTGGACAAGTCAAACTGAGTAAGCCTTCCTAGAAACAAAAAGATCTAAGAGAATACCTTGTAAATGTGAACTCTAGAACTGATTTCTACTCCTACCTCCGTCTGTGAGAGCTCTTATGAGCACTTCTCAGTTATGTACCACTCACTAGGAAAGATTAACAATTCTGTAATGAAACTTATAAATATTAAGATCAAACTTCTAAATTCTGGAGAAGAACCTAAAAGCTCGGGTTTTTTTAATAAGTAATTACCACTATTAATTAAAAAAACCCTTTTCTGAATGTAGATATCAGTGACTTAAGAGAAATACAAGTTATATTTTTGTTACAGATCTAATAAAAATGGTGGTAAATCTGTTTTTTTTTTCAACATATTTTTTCCACTTATTCTGGTCAAAAGATTTTTTCTTTTTTTTAATTGAAGCTTGTCAAGAAATCATTATTATATAGAGGCCAGGTGTTGCAAAATTGAATCCTTAAAATGAAAAAACCAAAAACCTATATAGCCATAAGTAGATGAAAATGTAGGGTAGTGGAGTGAAATGAAAACTTCTTACTGTTTTAATTTGTCATAACACAAATAATAGGTTCATCCTTACAGAAGCTTACAGAAGCTCACTCTTTTGATATAAATATAGGATTTTTTCATTTCACTTAAACCATCTGATATCAGTGACAAAAATGCCTCTGGAGATGTTAGTTGTCTCCATTGACCAAGATGATCACTATAGACCAGCTGATCTCTCTCACCTGTGTTACAATGGTAAAAAAAATTAATGTTAATGCTACTGTTGGTAAATGGTACAGCAGATATACATAAATAAAAAGTTTCTAGAGGACCGATGCCCCAAGAGACACCAAATAAACAAAACATACAGATGAGATGACACACAAAAGAATGACTATGATAAGCGAAGGCTGGCAGGCATCGTTTGAGATTTCCTTCTAATTGCAGTCAGAAGCTGGATAAATAATAGCAGGAATAAGGGACTTCACTGAAGTGAGAAAGTACGGAAGGGAAGATGGTTACTTCATCAGCGATATGAGCATCCAGTTTGTTAGGCACCAAGACTACAAAGTTAGATTTAAACCAAGTTTTAGAGGTGGACAGGGAAAGAATTTAATAAGCTGTCTGCATCCTTTGTTACCCAAGTGAGAAAGTTATACAGGAGAAAGTCCTAAAGTATTTAAGGAGGAGGCTGATTGGTCTGTGAAGGCTTCATTTGCTGGCAGAGTAAAATCAGAGGCCAACTTTATATAAGTTATAAAAAATAGGGAAAATGGAACTAATTTGACAAACCTTAAGCTCATGTAAGGCTTTATATGTTAAGCAGGTGAAGGAGAATCTGAGAAGGGACGAAAAAGGTGACATTTATGTAGTTAATAATGAGCAAGAAAATCTGAATAGCAGCATACTGAATATATTAGAGCTGAGGAACATGTTTGCAGTCATTAAGATCAGAAAAGAGATGACTGAAAAAGGCAAGATGTGAAATGGTGAGAGATTTTTCTGTGAATAGTAGTAGAAAGATCAACAGTTTAAAACTGTGCAGGAGGTGAAATTTGGATCCAGTTTGAATATGCTGCTTTAAAGAAAGTGTTCAGCAAAAAGTAATTCCCAAGGCAATGGCTTGTCTGACCTTGAGCAGTGAACCAAATCTCTGTTTTGGAGAGGATATTCAGAAAAAGGAGAAGAAAAAAAAATCAACAAGGAGAGGGAATAAAATATATGTATCGGGAGAAAAGACAGGCAGGTAAGTTAGGAAAAGTGATGGTAGTGTATGAGCACAAACCAACAAAAGTGATGTTCTGAGCTGTGGCTGGCATGAAGAACAGCAGGTGGGAGACTTTCTTTGCAAACAGTCCCTGGATGGAGTGAAGAGGTCTAAGCTATCTTTCTGAATGATTTCCCTCCTCTTCTTCCCCTACTTACTTGGAGAGCAAATATTGGACAAACAGGAAAATTTGTCAGTCTAATGAGGTGGTTTTAACTATCACAGTGTTTCAGCTGTAGCATTTTGAAAAAAATGATGGCTGATTTTAGGTGGGATGGCACAGGATTTCTTTGTGGAGGTCAAGAAGTTAAAATTTTGACAGAGACAGTGATGAAATAATTTAACGTCTCAGCTGTGTGGGTGCAGATGGTCATCCACATGGGGGATATTTTTCCAGCAGGTTATTGAGTCAATGAAGCTGGCTGCCTGCAGTTTGGCAGTTATCCATTAATATGTAAAACAAAATTTTGGACTATGCAAAAATTGGGTGTTGAAGTCCATTTTATGTTGTGCCAGGTTTGCTTCAGTACCTCGTGGTCTTAGATGATAGGAGGATTAAGAAATGGAATTTTACCATTGGCACACTGACTGAAAATAGATTGGCAACTATATTTTTGGGGAGACTTTGTTGTTTCCACTGTGATGGGATGGGAATCATTGGGGTTTTTGGGTATTTGCTTCCTTTTTTTTTTTTTTTGTTAGCAAAGCATACACAGATAGATTGAGAATGACTTGCATAATAGCTTCCAGTGTACATTTTGTTAGTTACTATTAAGTCCCATACAGAAATTTGTAGAACTGAAGTTAATTCTATTCCTGTTCTTGAGCTGCGGCTTTGTACACTGTACTCATGTTTTAAAAAAGTAAAAATGCATAAGACCCACCACCTCCAATCAACACAGTTCAGTCAATTGCTAATGTTAATGTAGCAAGGAAACAGCGTAATAAGAGCTACCCGGGCAACAGAAGAGAAAACAGTTGAGGTAGTAAGGAAAGCTATTTTGGCAGTAAGAGTTTGGTGGCTCAATAGAGAAATGCATCTGCCTAACTAATGGAAGATTTGGGTGGGGCCAAGCCAGAATTAGTCAGGGTCAAGTTTTTTATGTGACTTGAAAAGACTTAAGTCCAAATAGCAGTTTTCTGAGAAAGACAGCCTCCTCCGTGGTTGCTGTTCCCTGGATGAACCTGTACCCCCCACTGCTGCCAAACAGGGTTTGAGATAACACATACAATTAATGTTGAGGGCAGAAATCTTCAGTTATCTCTCCATATCCTAAACACTGTGTTAGTCGTCTCTTCCCTTTTGTTCAGTAACCACATCTAGATGACTTTATTATGATTTTAAGTATTGCTCTTCCACAAAAGCTAACTGTCCTTTCCCCCAACCCCATTTCATGTAGATGACTTTTAACCACTGAATTCTGGATTTCTGAATGGCACACAGCCAGCCAAAGACCTTAAAGTTGCACTGAAACTTGCAGGTTGTGCATCTGCAGTTCTTTTATTGAATATATCTCTTTGGTAGCTGACCTCCAAGATGAAACTGCTCTCTACCCCGGTGTCGGAATCAAGAAAGATTAAAATAGGATCAACAGAGGAACCACGCTTGCAGCTATGAGGACATCCAGGTATTTGTAAGAAATGAGGAAAGAATTGGTGGCAGAGAAGAGAAGCAACAGATCAAAAAGAATGCTCTCTTCTATAGTATATGTTAACATATTCTAGCTGAAATTAGTTGAATTTTACTTTTTGGACCAGTAAGCATTCAATTTTGCTGCTAAAACTTTCCAAGGATGGTTAGAATCTGGATGTAAATTATTCTGGAAAACCTTAAGCTAAATTTCTCTGATGATTCATCAGGAAATATCGTTTAACCCCTGTAAAGCATTAAAAATTCCTGAGCATAGATACAACTAAAAAGGCACTGAATCTTACATCAGATAAAATAGGCAGGATTTCCAAGTTTTCTGAGATCAGCATCTAAATAAAGTGCAGCTGGCAGAATCAGAACCTGGAAAAATTTAAAATTATCTTTATAGGAATAGGGAAGGCCTGACAAAATCTTCTCCACTGAGAAAATGATAGACAGAACTTCCATAATTTCTCTTTAAATTGATGAGACATAGGAAAAAATAGTAATGAAATTGGAAATGGTAATTAAAGGGAGCAAGAAAAAAAGGCATGGGAAAACAAATAGTAAAAACCGAGGTTGTAAAATTAATCTGACAAAACTAGAACTGGATAGGATGAGGACAGTTCGGAAGGTGCCCTATAAAAGGACCAAAGGAAAGAACTGTGAATGTGTTGTGAGGGAAAGATGGCAGGACTCGGTGTACTTTTTTTAGTATGTGCTGCTCTGGTGAAGACAAAAAAATGTGAGGCAGGAAAATATATTGTCATCTCTGATTTTCAGCTGCTGGTGAAAGCACGTGCTGTAGAACAGAGTGAAAACTGAAATCAGCTAAACCTGTAACCCAGCAGCAACTCTACAAAGTCCTGGAAACTCACCAGGAAGGACATTTTTGCAGTAGATTTGGACCTGGATGTTTTGGTCCACAAAAGGAAAATCACAGCATATTATTTGAAGGATGCCAATGGCATGGAATTAATTTCAGATAAAGATATCAATGTATTTATGCCACCATACCTCTTGTGCATTTGTTGAGCAGTAGCTAGAACTTGGTTCTTAAACTTTGTCATGGTGTTTCCACCTCTTGAAATGGAAGTATTGTTGTGGGAACTACTCGACTATGGTCTGTCTGATTTCTGTCCTCTTTTAAAGTACAGGGTTTTGGCTAAACTAAAGAGATTAAAATCAAGCAAATAACAATGTGTCAATATGATATTACTACAGTGCTTACAGCTGCTTGTTTTTGTACCCCATTTTGCACCCAAACCCTCTGTTTTCTCTCCTAGGGTTTGGATTTCTGTATTCATTAGCACCACTGTTTTTCCCCCCACTGTCTGTAGCCTCCGACACATTACTACCTTCAGGTCACTGTGCAGCATGCTTACAAACCTCCCATTTCTGTGTCATTGGTAAATTTGATCACACTTGAAAGTATAGCAAACAAACACCTGACAAAAGAAGAGACTCATTAACAGCCTTCATTTCCTATGCAGCAACCCAAGCAAGCACAGGCATGCACGAGAGTTCTGGCAGGAATACAAAGGAACTGCGCTTGAAGACTGACAATTAAAACTTTCTGAGGAAGCAGGACCGCCTCCTTGTTTCAGCTGTGCACTGGGAGAGTGAAAACAACTCCCTGGACCACCTGCGGTTACTCCACACTGATAGTCTAGGGAGTACAGTTTGAAAACACCTGCCAAGTGTCGGTTTCTGAGCAGGAGTCTCACACACTTGGCAGGCTTCTTGTTCATTGCAGCACTCGGCATCCACCTGAACTTTGCTGAGATTATTTGCCTTGGCCCTTTGGAGCGGACGTAGCACAGGAACAGAAGATGAAGATGCTACATCCTTACATCAGATCTCACTGGACTTTACACCCTCTTGTTGGATTACACAAGGAAGTTTTTAATCTCGTCTCCAAGGAAGAGAGAGAAACAACAAGCCTTCCCTGATCCAAATGCTGGATCAATACCTCTGGAGACCAACAAAGGACCAGTTGCCTTCAGGACAGAGCTTCTGTTGTTGCTTGCTAGTAGCTGTCCCCAACTGGTATGACAGCCCCAAAGTGAACTGGAGGTTATGCCTGGTGTGATGCTTCTGCCTGTGCAGGCTGCAGGAAAGGTGGGAGGTATGCTTCCTCAAGCCCAGGCCCAGCAGAAGTTCTTCTGACTGCAGCCAACAAGCTAGTCCAGCTCCAGGTCACCAATCTATTCCTCACCCACATCCAGCACGAGCTGCACTATTGTCTTCATGGTGTGCCATGCTTACAATGATAGCAAAGATTTGTGCCACAGGGAGCAGATTTAACCCTTTTTTTCCCCTTTCCGTTTCCTATGCAGAAATCCAGATGTTCTCCTGCCACAGTGCTGGCACCATGCATATTGCTAATTCATTACCATGACTTCTGGAAAGAGGAGGAGAACCAATGGTGCAGGCCAGCAGTAATAAATGACATTAAAGTCACATCTGACAGCTCTGAAGATTCAGAGTTAAAATTGCTAATGCTGATTCATGAGAAGAAGGGTTATTACAGCTACACAGAGAAATTGTAATTGATCGTTCTTTCCACTTAGGGTTTTTTCTTTTTTTTTTTTTTTTTTTTCTTGGTGTGATGATTGTCAAGTACTCAAAAGTTAGAAAATCCAATGTTATGGTTATCTAACATTAATCTCCTGGAGAGGTGCATTGTGATACTGTGAAGTAATTGTATACTTTTATTTATTCCAAAAAAATGTATGCGCCTCTCACTGCACAGCACAGATGATGTCTTCTAAGTGAATTAGAGTTACGCAGTGAATGAGGTTGCTTGGAGGATTCATATTTTATTTCTCTTAGAAGACTCAAGGTGAGCATAGAACCAACATGGGGCTGGCAGGAAAAGAAGGACAGGTGAATGTCAGACTCCAGAGATCAGCTCTGCTATTTCCCTTTCTACCGTTTGTCACAGCTCTTTCATGTGAACTTGCACAATAACTTAGTCTGATCATCTTGGAAGTTGGCGGCTGTTATGTATTTCTTGCAATCAAGTTACAGTCAGGCTGTGAGGAGATGAAAGTGCAGCCAAGGCTTTTAGGAGAGAGATCTGAGGTTGATTCAGTGATACTTGGGTGATGATTCAAAAATTTAGGAAGATTCAGAAAGATTTTAAGATTAAGAAAGTTGGTTTTTTAAAAATTTCTCTTTTTGCTCTTCTTGTATCTCTGGCTGAGCACCTAAGCACGTGTTATTGTTACTACTTACTAATTGACCTACAGCATTATTTTTTAAAAAACAGCAAAGCAAAAAAATGCTTTTGTTGAAATACTTGTTTTGATTAAAGAGCATTTATGTTATAATATTTTCTTTGTATACTTAGTGGAGGAGTAGACAAATGTGATTAAGGAATAGTACTGTGTACAACTTCTATAAACAAAATTATTATTTGTAGAAGGATTTACAAATAGATATGTATTTTTTTTTGCAACCTGCATGTTGGGCACATTCGCCTTCTTTCTCTCACATCTGAAACTTGTGTCTGTAGAGACGAGGGGCTGGATACATATGTACCCGCATTTCAGGTTGGATTATGAGTGAATTTTGAAGGAAATGCGGACAATTAGGAGATGTGCACACTGTGAAATGCTGTCACTGTGTTTCTTTAAGACTGTTTTCCTTCAAGATGAAACTAAACTGGAAGGAGCGCCCCTCTGTGTTCCTGCCACTGATAGCTGTTGGATCCTTGTCAGTAGACTAAAGCTAAGACAAAATAACTGTCCCTAAAATGAATGCAGTATGAAGGTCAGGTTGTCAGGAGAAACTCTTTCACTCTACAGTCTGCTCCTACTGTGCTACTCTGATTGTTGATGTAGACATGGCCACTGTCTGCAGGGATAGAAACTGCTGGGGTCTTGGGAGGTCGTGCTTCCAATCGTTATACTGTGGTGAGTATTTTTGTCTTTTATTTACTGACAAAACCAGCCTTCTTCTTTGACAGAGAATGGTTTTTCCAGGGAGGTTTTCATATGATGTCTCTACAGGCATCTTAAAATGGTCTTAAGCCCTTGCTTGCATTTTAATGTGCCCTGAATTCAGATATATTTGACAGTAAAACTGTTGATTTGGGATGAAGGGAGTAGATTAGGACTCTGAAGTGGAGATTAAGCATGTACTTTCGTGCCTTTTAGAACTAATACAAGAACATGGGATTCCTGGCTCTGCTGCAGTAGCTGTGAGAGCTTCTAGTGCATTCTTAATTACAGTCAAAGAGAGAAAGCATTGGTGAAGGTAGTTTACATAAACCTGTTTGATTCGCCCCTACCTCAGCTAGATTAGGAGCACCCAATTTCAGCAGAGAGAAGTTTCAGAAGTTACTGGCCCTCAACTTTTGTTTACTGTCTCTCAGATGACTGTGTTGTCACTTGCATATCAGGGCACAGACAGTAAGCTTACTTGCTTGAAATTGCCCTGAAAAGGGTTCAGACAGATGGGGAAGCTTCCCTAGACAGCCTGGAAGCAGATTAAGAAGTTGTTCCTTATTGTCTTCCCAGCTGAGAGTAGATGGGTTTAACATATGTCAAAATGTGGATAGGAAATATTAAGCTAGCAGGCATGACTGAATTTGGGACTGCAAGTGTAGTTATTTAAGTGGGGAGATATTCCTTACCTTGGCCAAGTTTTTGACTGACTGTACGTCGGTTTGGGATGACACTTCACATTGTCAGTGTCTGCTCAGTGGAGAGAAGTCTGCCGTGTTACCAGTCTGGGGAGAGAATTGTTTGGGTGACCTCCTCAGTATTAGCTTGTCTTTTCTGAGAGGGAAGCAGTAACATCTTTTCTAAGGATCAGCCTGAAATATAGTAAAATAAATATACATGGAAAGAATGCCAGAGACTCATGAACTTTGCATCATGACTTTGTTATCTAATTCTAGCTGTTGAAAGGTAAAGCATGTATTTTAAGCTCGTCAGGTAGCCTTCTTCTGTAGCTAATAGAAAGTGATAAGCATTGCCAGCGGGAACCAGTATTACTGTGCCTATCTCACTCCTGTTGACTAAAGAGGGATTATAGACATCTAATTTGAACTAGTTGCCGAACTTTGTGCAGTTAAAAGTAGATGGTGTGAGTCTGTACTGAAATCAGGAATTTGTGATTTTTACCGGAATTTGCATAACTGATTGACTTCTCAGGTTTTCCTTCTTTCCTTCAAGTTCAGGTTTTCCCTTAGTCATGAGTTTTTGATTAAATAAAATGTGAAGTACACCTTTATTTCTCCTGCAGCTTTCTGGAAGATGTTTGTTTTCTGTGATCATCTGCTGTGAATATTATGCCACCAAGCCATTTTGAACTTCATTAGCCTTCCTCCATTACCATATGGATGACTTGGCTCACGACCATTAGA
>NW_009647230.1:279582-284582 GCF_000708025.1 Charadrius vociferus | reverse complement strand
GTCCTTTGTAACTTCACAATATATACTGTTTACAAGTTAATGTAAAGCAATGATCTTACTAACTTTACATCATGTAGTCTTTAATTTAGACAATATGAGCGGAATCAGAATTGAGCTATTCATGTCTTGTTGACATACAAAGATACAAATTCTTCCCCAAAAGCCAAACAACAGAGGAAAAAGAATACAAGAAAACCAGGTTTTTCCTTCAACTTTTGGATATTACAGTAAGTTTGCCCTAATGCCACTTTCTAATCCACCTCTCCAGCAAGATAATATTCCGGTCTCACATGCAAGACGCAGCTGTCACAGACAGTCTGTATTACTTTGGAAGGAGGGGCTTTGTCCTCTGCACTGTAGCAAACCACAGTGCTTATTTGACGACTAAGCAAGGGATTTCGAAGACTAGCTTCAGACTCCTCCTTCTGAAAGCCTTGGGCTGAACCCTGTCAGAGGCAGAGAGGAACATGAAGGGCAGACCGTGGACCTCTTGGCTTCTGGCCTTCGCTCATGCACAAGGTGAGAACAATACAATAGCAAAAAAAAAAAAAAAAAAAAAAAAGAGTGATCTGTAGTTTCTGTTCCAATTTCATCAGACTGCTTTTTCTGCTCATTATGTCCATCTCATGCCTTTCAGCATCTAGTTAACTATGTCTTCTACTACAGAAAGACACCATGTTGCTACAGATTCACAGAATGGAGCTTTAGATCCTCTAGACTCCTGGAGAGACCTCTCCTCTTCAAGTTCTCTAAGTACTGAGCACATTCTTTGATATTTACATTTTCCTAATACACGAATGACAGGAATGCATCTCCTTTTGAGTTGAAAGATCTCAGGAATTCTTCAGCACCTTTCTTCCTGGCCTGCTTCAGTGCTTTGAAATCTCACCTAACAATATTCTTAACTAAGGAATTTACTTCATTTCAGCTTCTGGCAACTGATTCTTATTGTACCAACTAAGCCCTGAAAAATATTTCCTTTCTTCTTCATGAAGACACAGAATTCTAATCAATGCACCTTTCAAATAATTTTTGATTGAGATTTCCAAGCCTCTTGCTGAAAGACCTTCCATTGTTTCATTGTTCCTTTTGTTTCTTTAACAATCTGTCACAGGATCACAGCATGATTGGGGTTGGAATGGACCTCTGGAGGTCATCTGGGCCAACTGTCCTGCTCAAGCAGGGCTCCCTAAAGTCAGTTGCCAAGAACCCTGTGCAGTAAGGTTTTGAACATCTCCAAGGATGGAGACTCTACAACCTCTCTGAGCAACCTGTGCCAGTGCTTGATCACCCTCACAGGAAAAAAAGCTTTTCCATAACATCTTATGTTTCAGTTTGTGCCCATTGCCTATTGTTCTGTCACTGGGGCAACTATCAAGTACCATGACAGATAGAAACAGTAGATCTACTTGTAATATCTCCATATACAATACAATACATAACAGGAACAAAAGTAACAAAAAAGTCACTTCTACTTTTGCTCGGTAGTCCCTAGTATCTGCAACCTGGAGTCACCCTAGCTGGCCCTGTCTATGAATCTGGTTCTGGGGACTCAGGTTCATTTAGCTGATTATTGTGTCCTAGATCCTTTGCAGAACACAGTTTTCCAGTCTCTACCCCCAGTCTGCCTCCTATTTGAGGGCAATTCTCCACTGAAAGATATTTTTTTTTTTGCCATACTCACCTCTGAAAACTCCTGGAGGAGACAAGCATAGTAGACTCTTCCTCTTAGAGTCATAGAATCATAGAATGGTTTCTGTTGGAAAGGACCTTAAAGATCATCTAGTTCCAACCCCCCTGCCACAGTCAGGGACACTTTCCACTGGACCAGGATGTTCAAAGCCCCATCCAGCCTGGCCTTGAGATCTTCTTCTCAGATTTTTTTGTGCTTCTTGGTAGATCAGTGTGTCAGAATACTATTGGTAACACAAAATGTTGCTGATTTTTCCTTCAAATTAAAGCATTTCACCCACATTCCTGAGTTGCTGGTAGCATTATTCATACTATGCTTAGGAAAATGTAAGCTTGGGCATAGGAAATATGCTAATCATGCACAACTCTCTCAGTAATGATCACTAAGTTTTCAGAATGGTCTTCTGTTGAAGTGGACTGGTCATATGACAAGCCTGATATTCTGGAATTGCTTCTACTCTTTCATCACAGCCCAAATTATTGAGTTGGGACAAGTGTTAAAACTCTAGGCTTGGCTTTTCTGCCTCCAGTCAGCTCCAGAGCCTGGACAATTCTTATGAGTGGCAGGACTGATTCTGAGAGAAAGGTCAAATTTATGCTAAATTTACAGTGTTGTAGCCTGGTGAAGTAACTTGAATTTTGAAATCTTAAAGGTGTTTCCAAATGGTAGTTTTCTTTCAGATAAGTTAGTTCCCAGAAGACTAGAATGTTCAGAACATCAAAATATGATTATTTTTTTCTTTTTGTGAATCAATAAGTGGCCAATATGTAACCTGGCCCCAGCAAGGAAAACTACTAGACAGTCAGAAATGCAAGGTTAGACAGTACCACAAATATGTAGTTATATTACATTTGTGTAAATAACTTTGGCTTTTGTGCTTTTGATTTATTTTTTTGATATTGCAATAACAATATTGATATTTACTTATACAATGGACATGAGCATGTAAAAAAAACCACCCCAAAACCTATGCACTAAATCCATAGGATTTAAAGTAACAAAAATAATCTAAAGTAAGAGCATCAGCTAAAGCTTTCACTTCAGGCTTAGATCATACTCTTGTATTTTGACATTACAGGAGTTCAAGATTGATGTTACGTGCCATAAGTGCCACAATAAGTGCAATGGAAAGAGATAAGGATGGCAGTGATTGCAGCCTTAGTTACATATTTCCATTATTTTGTGGATTAGAAATGGGCAGACCTCTAAATACCTGATTTTGGTCAGGCCTAGAGACCAAAATACTGAGAAGCATATGCGTACATACACACATACATGGTTTCTCACATATTTATATTAGCAGTTATTAAGACTTGTTCAATAAAGTGTGCCCTACTAGAATCTGCAATCCAACTTTTACTTTATCCAAATATTTTGATCTAAAATCTTTGAAATTGTTGTCCAACCTTGAGAAGAGTTATGAATTATGATGTCATTGCACTAATTGATTTTTTAAATTTTGGTTTCAATGATGTTTTCACAGTTTGAAGTTTTTTGTTTATTTTTTCCCCTTTGGCTTTTGTGTTAATTTAGAGCAAAAGACTTGTCTCTAATCGATGGAGTCTGTTGTAATCTCTTCATCCTTAGCCCAAAATTCTCTGGATTGCCAATTTTTGGGGGACCCAATGACTGATTCCTACAGTATTGTGCATCAAAACATGTTACTGAGCTCTGTTGTGAAGATTAGTGGTATGGCTGTGTTTTTTCAGAAGCAGCAAATGGGCTGTGTTTAAGCACTTAACTTCCATTAATACTGACGAAAATAAGGTTCCTACAAAGACTTTGTGGTGCTGCCCTTACGGAACCACAGTAAGGATCCACAGGCAAAGAGCAGTTGCCCTGGAGACATACTGAAATCTTTATATCATAAATCAATCCAATTGCAAATAATGTGTCTTCACATGTCAGTTATTAATGCATAGGATTTTTATTTTTTTTTTTTTTTTCACGAATCAGAGAAGAGATGCAGTCTGGAGAAATATCTTTCATAAAAAGAGTTTAAATATATTTTATGTATTCCTCAGGTGGTCATTTTAAGAGGTGGTAGTCCAGAAAGTCTGAGCTTACTTTCAGAAAGCATATCAAACAAGGGCTGCTATGAATTTAATTTCTCTTTCACGCAAGCCTTGGGACACATTCACTGAGTTAGTGGAGAGTGAATGATTAACAATAGGGTTTTGGTATGCCACTGGATTAGACTACCTCTTCTAATCAGTCTGTGCTCTGTGATGGAAACTGATTGCCAAAACAGTGAACGCAGTAATGCCACATTCAGAACCTGGTGACAGGGTCATGAAGCCAAGAAGCTTCTGGGGAAGAGAAATGGTAAGAGAAGAGGAGAGACTGACATGCTTCCCAGAAGGCTGTGTAGCAGCATCATCCCTCGTGATTCACACAGACTTTATAGATCCTCAGAACTGGACAGGAGTTTTCCACCTCTGACATGTCTTTCATCTCAAAGAACAGTCCTTGAAAGTCTTGAGAATGTTAATTCATAAGCTTCTTGCAGTTTTGATGGTAGGCTTGTTTTTCATCGAGGTCGAACACTTCTATTCAACTAGAAGCCTAAAAGCACTCAGTGGGCACATAGGAGACAAAACCCCTGAGCAAGGGCTAAAACACTCTGCATCATAAGTGCTGTCTTCAGCATGATTTCATTCTTGCTGCCTGCACTGGTATCAACCATTAGTCTTCCACAGAAGATCCTAATTGATTTTTTTCTGTTCTTGGTAAGTCTGGGAAAAGGTAAGACTAAACTAATATATCAGACGGATTTAGAGAAGGCATAAAACTTTTTATATTTTGAGAAAATAAAAGTATCAGAATCAAAAGTTCTGAAAAAGAACAGGTAACTGGACTCAGAATCTCAGATAGCAGTATTTGTAAAGTATTTTGCAGCCATAACGAAACTTTTACAATCTCAAAATACCAATTTTCAGAACTTGTTCTGTAATTGTTCTTAAGCAAGCTTGCTTGAGCCTGGAAAACCATGAGGATATTAAAGTTAAAAGACTGTCTAGACACATATCTCTTCCAAAGCATTTTTCTTGATATGTTGTGGTACTTATTTGTGGGGAAAGCCATCTTCTAGATAAAAGAATGTGACCTACTTCATTCATGCCATTTCATGTCCTTGTCGTTCTTTGGGGATGATTTACATTGCACACCTGTGCATGTAATGTACAGCAAATAGTATAGCCATAGCGTCCCATTACCTGCGCAGCCCAGCGAGCACAAGCTTCACAACAAAGTGTGGGAGGAGCGACACAGTGTTACAGTCCAGATATCTGCCACAGCAAAGTGCAGC
>NW_009647230.1:238695-279514 GCF_000708025.1 Charadrius vociferus | reverse complement strand
ATCTGGCAGCACATTGCTGGTTGGACAGAGTGGCATAACACAGGAACACAAGCTATAAACACAGAATCATAGAACGGTTTGGGTTGGAAAGGATCTTGAAGATCATCTAGTTCCACCCCCCCTGCCATGGGCAGGGACACCTCCCACTAGACCAGGTTGCTCAAAGCCCCATCCAGCCTGGCCTTGAACACCTCCGGGGACGGGCCATCCACAACTTCCCTGGGTAACCTGTTCCAGTGCCTCACCACCCTCAAAGTGAAAAATGTCTTCCTAATATCTAATCTAAATCTCCCTTCTTCCAGTTTGAAGCCATAAACAGCGTATTTATTCACTGCATAAGACAAGAGTGACCACGTTGAGAACATGGCAAACTACTGCTTCTACTGCAGAGCTTGGATGGCAAAGCCTAGGACAGCTGTAGTTGTGCAGAGTAGCAAGAAAATGACAGCATCACAGCAACTGCATGACATTGTTTGATGTACTGATGATTTGACCACCCAGAACTGCTGTTTTTTCTTGATATAATGCAGCAATGGCTGTATAATGCAGCACAACATAGCAATGACTGCCCTTCATGGCAGTGCAGACATTTCACTGCACTAATTCTTTTTGGTTTGCTTTGCTTTTGTACACTGATCATCACTTCTCTTTCATGGGTTTTCTCATTTACAGCTTGCTTCAGTGATTCCACTTAGCTAGTACATATCCTTTATAGACGGAAAAACAAAAGGGAAATGTTCTTGTTTAGAAAGAGAAGCCTGCAGTTAGCACACTGAAAAGTGATTCCATATTCATTTCACAACCTCATCACTTGGTCTGTAAATAGCAATGCCACTTCCCATTCACAAAAGAAGATCAGAAATAGCCTTTTTTTTTTTTTTCCCCCCAAACCTCTTATTTGAAGACCCATGGCATTGTATTCAGAAGTTTTACTTGCAGGTTGTGGGTTTACTTCTGTTGTGGATTCAACAATTGCTCCTCTTCCATCTTTTTCTCTCTAAGACTGAAGAGCAGTTTGGTGGTATTTATCAGCAATTTCACTGAAAGCCTCAGTCTCCCTGAATTAGCACACTGACATACTTTAACATAAAGTAGAAAAGTTGAATTTTGGAGTATAAACTAGATTATCACTGGTTTAGATTAGATGCATAATAGGAAAACACCATGCATTTTAGTAATGTCATAAATCAAGCAAACCACTTCTGTGTCAGTTTTGCTACCTGCCAATGCTAGGAGTAAAAACCCTATTTAATCCCCATGTGTGGGTGAATATTATCTTATTATATGTGCAGAGTGAGATTTCCAGGGGAAATAACAACAAAACTCAAAATTTGAATTACTATGAATTTGCAATCTGAGATTTCCATGAGCAACATGTGACTCAGAGATGCATAACTGCACGTTTGGAGTTTTCCTGTATTGTATATCCAGTGCTATTGGATAACTATCAGTCAACAGAGGATAGGATACAATCTTACTCCTCAACACCTGCACAGTACTTAGGGTCACCTTGAACATCATAGCTCCACCAAAGAGAAAGCTACCAATGTTTGTATTGAGCATTATGTTATGTATTTCGTGGGTAAAAGGACCAAGTATCACTTGCAGGTTTGGTTTTTTTTTTCTTTTTCTTTTTTTTTTCTGGTGATAATAGTGAATATAGCAATTCAATGTGGTACAAAACTGCTTACTTGTGACCCTCATAACCAGCAGTGTGTCTTGCCCCCATTTTATAGATGGAGAATTTAATGCAATAAACAACTAAGATACTTGCCACTGGAAGTCTGAATCAGAGCTGACACAGAGTCAGTACCAAGTTAGTGCTTTAATGTCAAGAGTTTAAAAGCCACTTTGGTTTGGTTTGCAGTGGGAACAAGAGTACTTTGAGTCACTTTCATAGTGAAAACTTTTCTTCCAAATGGGATCTAGTGTTGCGGGTTCATGTTTTCTTCCAAGACTTCCTATGGTTTCTGGTGCCCACAAAGGAACAAAAATAAGAAAGTTGCAGTGTCTCTCACCTCACAGAGACAGAGTGTATGCAATGAAGCAGCTAATACTGTTTCCACTCTACAGGTGTTTAAAAAAACAATCTATGAGGTTTTTTGCAGAGTATCTATAAACTGGAAAAGCTTTGCATTACAGAAAGTGACAACTGGAGACACCTGTCAAAGTAAGACAACCTTCTAATTATCTTACAAGCTCTTCTTATTTTCTACTTTAATAAAGAACATAATTTTCTAGTATTATCAGCGTAGCACTTTCATGTTGTTATGTTATCAATATAAGAATCTTATCAAGATATCAATATTTCGTATTGTTATCTTGTATTGTATTTCATATTGTTATCTTATCAAGTGTTGTTATCTTTTCAAAATTTGTGGGGAAAAATAAATCTATTCAGCATCTCCTCAGGTACAGTACATAGACCATAGGACATGTACTTTTCCTCTTTTCAGGATCTGTAGGCAACTGGTTAAAAAATTTTGCTATCTAACAAGTACAAAATAAACCACCTGCACATGGGATATGCTGAAAACAGAAAAAATCTTTTTAGTACAAGCAAATGAATGACTGTGGTTCTGAGCAAAATCTGTTTTGGTCAGAATGATTCCACTGCTCCGTGCTTGCCAATGTCAGTGCCACGCACTTGGGTTCCCTGGAACGAGGCCATCGATTTCAGCAGTGGAGAATGAAAAGCTGAAGCAAAAAGTGTAAATAAGCATACTGTGCTTTTGAAGAGGTGATCCAAAAAGCCTGGGAAATGGAAAATAACTGTTATTATGTACTTGTTGTAGATAAAGCAATATATTTTACAACGCCCTAGAGAGTTAACCCATGTGTAAAACCAGGAAGGGAAACTACTTGCAGATAAAAGCTCCTTTTCTAAGCCCTGTGAAGTTCTTGCCCTATATTTTTGTGTGTTCCTGAGTTTATCCACACAAGTGATTGGCAGGAATGACTTCTGAATAAAGTGGAACCACCCTTGTGCAACTACAGCATCAGGTCCTCAGGGTTTGATCCTCGAGGCTGACACAAAGGAGTGGGGGCCTATACATGGGCGAAGCAATAATACCTGGAACAAAGCTCTCCAGAGACATAAGAATTCACTTATATGGACTACATATGTTAATTTCAATAGGGCCTGGATGTTACCCCAAGTCTATCATGGAAGGTGATGAGATTCAAAAGAGTAGAGATTGGTAATGAAGCTGCATATTAATTTGGATGACAGCATCATATAAGGGAATTGAAGGAAAATAATGTGAAATAAAATGAAATATTTTACTTACGCACTTTAAGCCAGATGTTTACACTGGCTTATTCATTATCATGTTCATTATTGTATTTATTTTGCATCAATTATTCATAATGACTGACTATGAATGTCTTCCTGTTTAGATTTTATGAATGGTTAATCCCCTACAATCCTCTCTCATCCGTGATTTTGCCTTTTTGGAGCATAACTATGACACTCTTTACGAAATAAAAAACAGGTAGAGGACTTGATCTTTCAAATGCATCAAGAAAATAAAATATCTTTGAATGAAACCATACAAATAAATATAACCCATTTCAACTACTTTGGAAAGAGTTCTTTGTATTTCTAGTAAAAATAAAAGTTTCGATATTTCAGACCCAAATAATAATTTCATCAGTTTTGTATGTGAGAGTGATAAAGTGGACTCTTTATTTCTATATTTGTGATTTTTTTGTACCTAGAGTTGAATCACAGAAATTATAATTAGAGAATTTTAGATTTAAAAGAAACAATGATAAAGGTAAGATTGAAATGACGGTAATAAAGGGCTCAGATATCAAAAGTAAACTTTTATACATCTGTTTCCCACAAACTGAAAAAAGGTCCTCTTTCATGTTGGATTGGCAGCCTATCTTTCAGTCATCTATCCACCTATTAAGCCAGAATCACCAGTATGCTAACCATAATTCTGGAGATGGAACAAGTTATGCTATGAAAAAACAAAACAAGGGGAAGGAGAGTAAGTCAGAGAATAAACAAACAGAAAACATCCTTTCACAGGACCACTGACAAGGAGCTATTTAACTTCCTTCATTAAATAACACATAACTTAGACCACTTTAAGGAACTTCAGGTGCTTCTTGTCTAAAATAATAGATTTACAGTCAGTTTATGACCTTCCCAGCGTTCACGTCCTCTGTTTGTCTTGCTTGTGTTCTGTTAAACAAGAAAAGTGTTGTGACCCATAATTGCAGGCAGATTCACAGCAGGTTTTGAGGAGCTTTTTTTGCCACGGTGTCCGAGCTGTCTCCATCTGCTGCTGTCTTGTGTGCTTCCCACAGGGGGACCTGGCTAATTTTTCAGTCAATTAGCAGAAGGGTTGCTTTTGTTCTCCAAGTGCACCCCCATGGGCTCCTCTTACACCCTGGACACAGTATTCAGATGTTGGGAGTTTTCAAAAAGCATATCATGTTATTTTTTTCCTACTGACCTTTGTGACATTGTTGGGCGACTGCTGTCTCTTGTAATCATAGACACTTACAATAAACTATGTAGGCTAACTTTGGAATGTTTTTAATACAAATATTAATAATACATGTAGCAATGACTTTTCTTAAATGATTTTTGAAATCTTATATCAAAGCCTAGTCTTACTTTTTCATTCAGGAGGAACCACTTGACACACTAATACTTCATCATAATCATTGTTTACTATATATTTTACTCTATCAATGGGAAAAAAGTTCCTTAACAATTGCTTTTGCTACTTACCTTCTATCAAGGAACATTTAAATGTTGAATGGAAACCTCAGGTTATGAACACAACTCCAGTTTCAGTGAAAAGTACTTACACATCAAATGAAACAAAGAGCTTTAAATAGTAGATTTAATTGTGCACATGTATGTTTATACCTTTGTATAGCTAATATAATGCAAACATTATATAGTGGCTGAATAATAACCTGGTAGTCAGGCTCCTTGTGCATTCTTTGTGTTGCTTTCTATGAATTTTAATCAGGGTTTGGCTAATACACACTCCTTTCAAGACGGAAAATGCTGTTATTTCAGTATAACAAAATATTACTAGATTTCTGGAGAAAAGTCAGTGTTTTCTTCTGGAAGAGTATAGTTGAGCTAACAGAAAGCACTAAGCTTTAAGCTCCCAATTTATGCACATTTCATTTGGAATGTTATCTCGCCTAGGTGTCCCTGAGCCTAATCGGCTTCGAGAAATTTTGAACATCAGGTTTGCATATGATATCCTCTGTGTGTTGTAGTGACCATTGTATACTGCGGGAGCATATAGAATTCTTCTTTTTAATTTCACTGTCATATCTTTTATCTGTGATTTCTATCTCAGATGCAAATACGGATCAGTGAGGCTATTTTTCCGTCTCCTTAGCTCCACGATCACGCTGCTACTTTTTATGGCAGGATATCAAGCGAGTTCGTTTTCCTGTAACCTTTCATCTACCCAGCCTCTCGGCTATATCTTTCTATAGTTAATAAATATACTTTTTCCCAGTGTTAAGCAATAAAATATTCACTGGGTCTGAGCTGGGGTTAACAGATTTCTGAAAATTTTATTGCGTGACAGCCTGTCCTGCATAATCCCCTCAGCTGTCTCATGTTCTGGGGCAGAAATGATCTTATGTGTCACTCTAATAGTCTAGAATTACACTTGTATCACTGTCACCAGCATATGGGGCTGTGTATACCCCTAGGCCCAGCTCCCTCTCTTTCACGGCATTTAAAATGATAACATTTGGCAAAGCCAGTTTTGACAGAAAGTGAACTCTCCTTTCCGCGCTGGTGACAAAGCCGGCCACCGGAGGCCTGACACCGAGCAGCCAGTCATCGTACTCTTTGCTGGGTAATGATCGCGGGTTTCCCTCCTCTTAATAACCGCCTCGCTGCAAGGGGAGGCTTGAGTGCAAGTCTTCACTTAATTATACAGTCTTCATCTTAAGTGCTTTATTCATGTGAGGGCTTCAGCTGCTCAGGCGTTGTCGTAGCTTTTCTTTTTTTCCGTGCTGCCAAGATGTACCGATTGCCGGGCAGGCAGCGGGAGCGGGAAGGACTTCGGGAAAATAACGGGCAGGAAAACAAAACAACTTGTCTACGCTCAAAAGCTAAACAGTTTTAAGAACTGCGCTGTGTATCATCATAACAAATCTCTGAAGGTATTGCACTGCTATTGGCAGATGCTAAAGGTTGTGTACAGCTTATTTACAAAAGACTGAGAGGAGAAAAAAAAAAAAAATTCGTGATGAAAGAGAAGAAAGGTAAGGAAAAAAATGAGTTGCTCTCTATAAGTGAGGCCAGGTCCTGAAAGGTCATTTTTTTACAGAAGCAAAATAAAATGTGGCAACTCAGGAGCTTGATGCTCAGGTGAACACTTTATTTAGGTCTCCTAAACAAATAAAATGTGGCAACTCAGGAGCTTGGTGCTCCTGAACCCTTTAAATAAGGTGAACCCTTTATTTAGGTCTCCTAAATGAACCAGTAGACACTTCTGAAATGCCAGGTGTTCCTGGCAGCATAAGGAGGACATAGGACATTATTTACTGTTGCTGCTAGACAAACCATATTCATATTTTCCTCCCATATACCCAATTCTAGTTTAGAATTTGAAGAATATTTTCATCTTACAGTTTACTTTCACCATTCTAACTGGTATGCTTGTAAAGGAAACCTTGAGTAATTTTCCCATTTCCCACTGCCTTCTCCCATAATGCATCTTGTCTGAATCTGTGATAATTCCCAGTGGATGCCTTTACTGAGGTGTCTTTTAGTCTGCTCTTAGGTAGTACACATTGCAGGTTGACTATTAAAAAAGAAAACAAAGCTTTTTTCTTTTGTCTTTTTGCTCCCCTCCCCGTCCCCCCCAGCTATATTAACACAATATCGTCACCAACTGTTTTCAGTGCTTTTGTACATAGCTGACTTTGTCCACACCAAGGAAATGGCCCCGATTTTTCTGCTTACATCCAGGCCTTTGTTTTAGAAGCATCTGGGGACATTTCTCTTTCTTCCTGAATTCCTCTTTTCAGAAAAGAAGAGCTGTCCTGAGCTGTTTTTTATTACTAGCACACAGTGAAATGAGCTCCATAATATGGAGAAATGAGAGATGCCCTGGCCTACGGTAGTTTCTCAGAGACCTGGAGAACTGAATCATGTCAAAGTGGGGAAGGATAAAAAAAATTGTCCCAGAAAATTAACTTGTGGGAGTGTTGGTTAAAAATCTGAACTGTTTGAAATTTGATTTCAACCAAATTCCAGTTCTTTTGTGTTTCAGTCATTTCTCTTTCTACAATGGCAATCTCTTAGGGCTTACCACTGCACAACCTGAAACCCAATGATATGGCTGCATGAAACGTAATGCTCGATGACCTCTTTTGTAGGACTATAGAGATCTCATTAACATTAATACCATTTGTGGAGAACCTTAGGACAATGTGAAGCAGAGCTTTAAAAAACATGCATTCACCCACAGATGTGCATTGAAATTTTAAAGACATGTACTGGATTGTTAGGAATATGCACACTGAATTTTAAGCAAATCCCTGAAGTTTCTGGTGCCACTGCTTAAACACTTCATTCTCTGTTATGTGCAGTGACTTTCATGAGCAGTTTAAAGCAGCGATATGAACTATTTGCCTGAAACCACTCTACACTCATTCTCATACTACGTGTCTCCTGACAGCTCTGTCATGATTCCACCCACGGAGACACAAGCAGTCCCTCTCCACGTACCCATTAGTTCTCCTTATTGTGATTAATAATCCTCAGCTAACCGGTGGTCGTGGAGCTAGCACGTGCATGACTCTGAATGTAGATCCTCACTACTGTGTTTAGCTGCCCTGTCAAGTCCAGTACAACTTAAACTATTATTGAAAGGCATATGATGACTTTAGGTTATGGCCCTTTGTGATCAATGTAAACATTTCTTTGCCTTCTAGTAGAGAAAGCAGTAACTTTGAGTTAAAATTATGTAGCCTTGACTTGTCATTTCTGTTAACTTGCGCCTGTATATGATTGTGTGTATGCATCTTAACATACATTTGCATTTATTTGTGTGAAAGTTTATATATATATAGATGCACACACCCAAAAACACATGCAAATATGTAAGTATTTGTCGAATTATATGCTGGGTTCACTACTTTTACACTGTTTATGTGTGCTTTAATGTGTCTGTGGTTGGTAGCATTTTAAAACCATTTGGTAGTTGATGTCGATAACTTGTTGGCAACACTGATATTCAGGGGCGGGAAGAGAGGAAAATAACCAGAAGGGAGAGAAACTCCGTCAGGATACAAGCTGCTGATAATGCAGGTTGTGTTTAAAGGAAGTAAGCCCCATCTGACAAGAATATACCTAAGAGCTAACCCATATGGGATCAGACAAATGGAGCTTTATAGTACCGTACGGAGACAGTGAATGTAACAGGCTCAGTGTAAGCGGCTAGTTGGGATCATTTTTCTTCCTGAGGAAGGTTTCAGGTCTAAGGCAAAGTTGTGTCATTCCAAGATGTCTGCCTATAGATGCAGAGAAGTATATTACTCACCCAGTTATGCGTGTGATGAAAGAGCTGTGTAAGGTTGAGAAGATGTACAGACTTGGTTCTGCCTATATTTTCAGTGCAGGAACTCTTGGGTTTTGTCTTTAGGATTCAAAACATGGCATTTGCAGCTAGAATACCTGAATTAAGGCAGTCAAAAAGTTCTGTTAACTGCAGATAAAGTACAAGAAAGTAACAGGGGAAAAGACAGAACAGTGATTCACGTAACTTAAACTGCATTCTAACACTTTCTGATGGTCATCTGTTAAAAGCTGTGTGTTATTTCAGAACGAAAAAAGGATGCTTATGAATTATTTCTAAGCTTCATGGAAAATATATCTTCTCATCAACTATTGCATCAGCCAAAACTCTTTGAAAGCAATCAAACAAAGCTCCTAAATGCCATGCTTCCTTACTACCCATGATTCCTTCCAGACAGACATCCTATTGAAGAATTTGTTACCATAGGTAGAAATGGCCATACTTGTGTAAGTATGACAATTTAACTATCATAAAATTAGTTGCCAGATTGCTTTTTATAGATTTCTGCATCCAGTTCAGAGCAAGATCAGTTGAACCTATGAACTACACAGTGTACCATGTTCTGTCTGAACATCTTGTGGTCGGTGGCAGATACCTGACATTTTCCTTGTACAAAATCCACCACATTTCTTTGCAAAAAAAAGTTTTATCTATATTTCTGCCTATCCATTTTTTTCTAATGAGATGACATGCTGATCTCTAATTGCAGAGTACAAAGCTTGAATAATCACATCAGATGGGTGAGTTCTATAGAGTTTCTCAGAACGCTTTGTCAATACAGATGTATCAATCAGATTTTTTTACTCAGAAAATCACATTAAAACTGAGGCATGCCAAAAAAGTTATTTTGCCTGGCAAAGTTAGGTTTGCCAGAACATATACTAGGCGGTTATAATAATACTTAAATGAAAACAGACCTCTTTTTTTTTTTTTCCCAGATAATTTTCTGTGTAAGGTACAAAATAGATATTTAGAAAATTGGGGTTCTATTCTTGGCCCTGCCAGTGACATTGTGAAGAACTTTGGCTAGGTTTTGTATCTGTGCTTTTATCAGGAGCTGAGCAGAGACAATTTTCTTCACCTGTTTAGACTGTAAATGTTTACTTGGGGACTATGTGAATGCATAATACCAGCTAGCTTTTTAAGGTGGTAAAAAGTGGGAGAAAAGCGTGAGGCAATTACAATGAATCTTACTTTTGTCTTTTTAGTTTTAGTTTCTTTTGGTGTATAACATGGAAGTAAAAAATTGGCTGAAAGGAAATTGACTGGTTTGGCTGACTGTATACTCAGAAGCCATATGCTTCAATGCAATATAACCTAAGTGATTGTTTAAAGAAAAATCAATGCATGTGAATCAGAATAAAGCGGAGTATAAGAACAACAAAAAAAACCCAATAGTTTTTTTATATTAATGAGTGATCAAAAAAGGCAAAGAAATAATCTTTAGAGACAGGAAATGAGATTATACACACTTTGTACATGCTAATTTTTGACTGGAATAAAGATAGCATGGGTACCAAGTTGTCATATTGTGAATACTGAATTTGAGGATAACATCACATTCTAACAGTTTGCTTTGACCTTGTATGCACTGAGGTAAATCGTACCAAGTGTGAGCTTGTTATAAATTCTTGTAAATATCATTGTGTCAGCCTTTTTGATCCTCTATGTGCTGGGATTACTTCAGCAAACTTAACAGTTAACCAGTGTAATGTGATTTGTATTCACATTTGTGTATGAGCTAAATCCTTGTCCTTTCATGGATGAACCTCAGAAAGTTGTTTCCAGCTATCAAGTATACTCAAATATATATTAACTTGTAACAAGAAGTTATGGTAACAAAAGTTAGACAGACAAAATACAAACATTGCAGAAAAGTAGGGGAAAATCCAGTTGTGATTTTGCAGGTTGATTGTATTTGATTGGTTCAGAATATGTTGCAGTTTACCCATACCTAATAAGAATTCCTTATGCCGGTATGTCATATCTCTACTTGAACAGAAACAATTATCCGGGCCATAATAGGAATGATACCGCAGAAGAAATACAGTGCTACGACCATTTCATGGGGTGAAGTCATAGTCACTTGAGTCAGAATCAAGTGTATGATGTGGAATGGTGTCTATGAAGCTGATGAACAAGGGGCCATTATAAAGCTCAGCGGTCTGTTTAAAAGGAAAAGTGTGTGTAGAAAATAAAAATAGAAATGCTTTCTGTGACAGAACAGAGTAACAACTATGAGAAACAACTATTAATATGATTGAAAATAGTTGTTTGGTTTTATTCATGATCATATGGAGTTTTATCACTACTATGAGGATGACTAGAGCTTTAGTTGAATACTAAGAAAAGAGGGAGAGTGATAAGCCTGTTTCTGTTTCAGGAAATAAAAGCACTACAAACTACAGTGTGAGACAGAACATTGAAAAGAAAGAGTTCTAGTTCATGGACACCACTATTCTTCAATAGAAAGCAAAAAGAACATTACATAAACATTTTAGGAAAAGGTAGAAGAAAAAGCCTTTTTGAATTTCAGTAATACTGAGTAGCAAGGTTAGAAATTCTTTGTATATTATTAAGTCCACTACATGGCTTTAAACATTAGGTGTAGAGTACGCTGACAAAGACTGAAGGAGCTAAGAAAGACAATTGTAATATCTGTAGTGATATTTTTTAATAAGACTATCTACCATTTGTAGTCACCTGGAAAAACTTTCAGAAAATGTCAGAAAAGCACCTGGAGATCAGAATTATTAAATGGTGCCACTGAGGCTTAGGTCATACTACGGTGTTCCCAGAAAACCAGCCATCTTCAACATCATTTTTAGTGTTTAAAAAAAAAAAGTCAGATGAGTACAAATAAGACTCAGTCTGGAATTCAGTATTGATCTCAATAGCTGTTTGTGTTGGTGTGAGCATTTGACACCCATTTTCTAATCCCTCAGTGAAGATGCTTAGCAATGTAATTCAGTGCCAGTTCTTGCTATTCTGTTGTCTGTTGCCAGGTCATGTCAATGGCAAAATGAACCCCAATAAGGAAAAAAAATAATCCTTGAAGAAAGGAGAGAATCTGTAAAAATTATACCGAACAGAGCAGTTAAATCAGGGATAAACCTTTTAATAATGTAATAGAAGATAATCACTTGAATCTGTCCACTGAATTTAGTTTGACATACACATGGTTTCATGAGCCACTGCATCTAAGCTAATATACTCTGCTGAAAGATGAGGCATATGGCTTAGAGTGCTCCGTGCTAATGCCTCTATTCTGGACTAAATTTGACTTTTGTCTGGCCAGGCTAAAAAAAAGAGAGCCTGAGGCTAGCTCTGTTTTTATCCATCCATGCAAACATGGCAGCTGAAAACTTTCATATCTGTTGCATGATGAGAAAAAGTGTCACTGTTCAAGTGCTCTGAATTAAGGAGTCAATGTTTATCCAGCAGTGTATTTGATGTAGTACCATCATATTTTAAATGGTCCATGAATATGACAAAAATGTTGTATTTTCTTCAAGGTAAAATAAAATTAACAGAGTAAAGGTTACACAAGAAAGAAAAAAAAATCAGAGAAATGTTCCTTAAGTTAGCATTGCCCTCACCCATCTGGGAAACTGTCTTCGGCTTTGCAGCACCCTGGGCATTTGCAGCAAGTAGCATAAGCAAAGAGTCAGCATCTGGGGGAGGAAGAGGACAGGTTTCAATTACAGCAGCATTCAAATCTGAATTGGATTTCTTTAACCTGTGCTTTTCATGCTCAAAAAAACCCTGTGCTTTTCACTTACTGGCACAAAAGATCACAGTGAGTCTCTCAGCGGGTGTTTGCAAGTTTGTATGAGGAAACATCTACCTCAGAAGCGGAGAGCCTTTTACAGTATTCTTTGCTAAAGCCTTCAGGACAGCATTGCTGTGTGGCTGAACCTCCAATACTACTTGGGTACAGAATAGGTACGATCTTTCCTGTGATCCTCTTTAAATAAGGCAGCTCTTCGTGTCCAGGTGACTTCTCTGTTTCTGCCCTTTCAGGTTCTGAGAATTGTAGCATTTTCTTAATTTGTGCTGCTGCTTCTGTCAATGGCTTTTATCTTTTCTGAGGCTGAGAGATACAAGGGAGCATTGTGCAACAGTATGGAAACTCTTTCAGGCATTCAAAGCATCTCACCCGAATTTTTGGTTTCACGTTAATTCAGAATGCGATGTGAAAGCTAGAGGTCTTGAAAATGTACAAACTGAGCCTCAGTAATTTTTACCCGAACTCATTCAAACTGAAGCCAGCAGGTTTCAAAGAGCTCTAATAATTACTGAGAGACTTAGCAAAGGCTTGTCTGATCCTATATTTGTGACTTAGCAAAGCATTCTACCCAGCTTTCACACTCTCTGTAGCCAAATTAAGAGCTCTTAGACAATGATGGATGGAAAGTCTGCCACACTCTGACTTTAAAGAAGTTGAAATAAAGTACCAGCTGGGAAGAAATAATGGAAATGTGGATGGGCTGTTCAGGACACATGTAAATGTAAATAACACATATGAGCAACAGCGGAACTGAAAAGAAAGGCTTTAAAATATGTTTCCACATCCCCTAAATAAGATATTGAAATTCTAGGATACAGACGAATACATATCATTATCAGAAAAAAGTGTTTCAAACATGTAAAGAGAGTTGGCATAAATCCATAACAGAAACCTTAAGAGATATAACGGATGTGCTCTCTGATGCAGAAGTTTAAAGGCAAGACTCAGATGGCAAAACCATAAAGTGAATCCTTTGAAGACAAAAAACTTGGTTTTCACTCACAATGGCACAATCCTGTATGAGCAAGAAAAGGTATATCTCAGAGCTATTTGTGCCTTTCCCCTTTTCTGTCCTCCATGAGGGTGATTAAGATACCTCATACAATCCTACAGAAAAAAGACTGACTGGCAGGTGATATGCCGGACTGCTGTGTCCGCTACCTAGCCTGAATATATCTTCTTGTCACCATCATCTTTCATTTGTGGCTGCACTTTGGTTATGAGTTCTTGTGACATCGTGGGTACTGCACTCTTCCTTCATGGTCGACCTGTTGCCAGGAACCTTTACTCTGGGATTTACATATGGAAATCAACATTTGTTCTGAATTAGTATCAGTGAAGTTACTTCAGGGTTTTCAGGCACCGTGTGAGTGTCTAAGCATTGCTAGTAATTGTAATAACCAGCTTGTTATGAAACCAGGGGTCCTACCCTGCCCTCGGATGTTCAGAGAAGGAGTGTGACTTGTAAGGCCATAACTAAGCCTTAATGATGTGAATTTCTCTGCAGTTATCTATATATGTTTCCAAAACTAGTCCTGGACATGATATGTGGTAACTTCTGAAAAGAAGCAAAGAACACAGAGTTATGAAAATGCAACAACTTTCTGAGTTACTTCAAGTTCACTATAAATAAGACACTGAAAGAAAAATTCACTCTTTATTTAATTTTAATGAATCCAGAGGTATTCCATGAAGACTGAATTTATACAGAAAGAGACAGACAAACTGAAAGACAAAGATAGAGAGAGATAACAGAAAAAGACTGATAATCAGCAGGGTAGATAGCACATCTAAAACTGTAAATCCTTTCAGTTATGGAAATACATATAAATGGTTCTACAATGTGTTTAAAATTTATCCTCTGAAAGACAAACCTTTTGGAGTCCTCTTTTAGCAGCAAACAAACAAATACTCAAGTTGATTTAAAAAATGAATCTTCACAGACATCTAGCCTTGAACAAGAGCTGATTGATTAAATCTGAATCCGGATGGATAACACCAACTCATTTATACAATCCCAGTTCAATTTTTTTATATCCATAGGCTACATCAGTTTTTAAAGTATGGCTTTTAAAACCACATTGCCATTGGAGAAAAAAAGAACTGGCATGTTTTAGAATTCAGGAAGCATTACAGGAGAACTATTTTGTTTGTCTCTGTTGAACTAAGATATTGTGTTTTCCAAAAAAGTCAAAATAGGAATTGAACTGCTTTAAGAAATACAACTATCTGTCATAGAGATTCAGTAAAAAAAAAATGTGATAAGGGAAGATTTATTTTACATTCTATATTTAAATAATCTACTTTTTTGAACATATAAATCTAATGTCAGTTTTCTGCCTTCTGTGCAAGAGACTGTGATCAATTTATCTCTGCTTTGGTTCTGGACAAACAGTACACATCTGTTGCAAGATCATTTGAATAATGCGATGCATGTATATCCTGATGAAACACTAATAGACACAGTGTAGCCATGCTACACAGGCACACTAATATGTTTGCTAAGCTGATCAATAATAAGATTGATCAGTCTTTTGCTTGGCCAAGTTAATCATGCTATTGATCAGCTTAGCAAACACATCACTTTTCTTGTGCACTATTGCTACACAGGCTCTCCTACCCACCCCCATCAACTGGACATGAGGAGATTCACAAAATAAAATATAACAACATTTTCTACAGTAAGTGCTCCTATTACTTCAGGCTCATCTTCTACAGATAACTATAACATTTCATGATTAAGGTGTTCAGATTTCTCAATCTTTTGCATGTTTGAGCACTGCTGTTAAAAATCTGGGAAAATTTTAGACTCTTTTTTTCTGAGGCATAAGACACTCAGCCCCGGCTCTGGCCATAATGAGGTCCTCTTTCTGACATTAAATATTTGAGATTTCCTCATCCTATATACAACCTATAAAAGCATCTCTCGCTTTAGAGACTCTAGGCTTTCTTAAGGGAAATCATTTAATTGCAGAAAACAGTTCAATACAGTCAGAAGATATGGATCTTGGGGTGGATATGGATCTTGGGGTGTATTATTAGCACAGTACTTGGAGATTTAACTTTGCCACTGCACAGCAAGACATTCATTAGTCTCAAATTAGCATTAAAGGGAATTTCACAGGTATATCCTTATATGTAGTGGCAAATAAAGGCTCTTAAGTATGGAAACAGATCTACTATATTTAGACTATACCTCTTACATGGTTTGTTTACTTTCGTATCTTGTTTTGAAAGCCTGAGTTTCTGCCAGTGTGCCATGTTAACAAAACAGCTCTCAAGCACTTTTTACAGCTTGAAGCACGTAGTAATGTAAGGCTTATTTTCCATACAAAGCTTCTTCCATTAGTGATAAAATAAATTCCCTACTGCAACTACAAAACAGCATTGGAAATGGTTACTGTTTTCTGGTGTGTATCTTAATGCAGATTGTGAACAGGAAGCAGGAAAGCCAGATCTTAAATCCAGACTTCTCTGAATTCAACAAATATCTTGTTGACTAGAAGCAGTGGGAGGAGTATATGAATGGCTGCAAGTGCTCAGGAGTATGATTTGTTTATGGCATACTGTCAAAGACAGATGTTATTGGAAACATAATGTCTTAGAGCAGATATTCAGGTGATGGAAACTGGATTTGCTCAATTGAAATTTGTCTCATACATCCTTCTTAGATAATACCAGAGCTCTGTTCTATATCTCCATTCTTTGGAACATAAGGAATCAGAAAATACGTAAAATTTCTTACAGACAAGTAAATTTTCTAATTTTTTTGAGATGTCAGAATGTGGGAAGAAAAGTTTTTTTTAGAAGGTAACTGCTGTAGTTCTAAGGTACAAGTAAACTGGTGAGAAGTTAACACTCATGGGAAAAGATGTTATGGTACAGCCTGTTTTTCTAGATTGAGTATAGCTAGAAATTTAACCTTGGAGAGCAACTGTGCATTACACGAAGATGGGTGATAGAAGTCCCCTCCCAAAGTTTCTAAACTCTAAGCAGAGTCAACACAAATAGAGAACCTTGAAAACCACCCCAGTAATGTAAGTTCCCACTAATTCATGTTGTAAATATTGTTTTGTGGTCTCCTCACAGTCCCAGAAGACCCAGAAAGTTCTCATTGCTGCTTGATTTATGATTAGTTTAATAGTGTTTTGTGTAAGAGTTCAGAATTAGACTCAGAGATTTCAACTTAAAAGAAGCTTTTTCTTAAAGACCTAGGGTACCTATCTGGCTGTAAAATCCTCAGTATAGTGTCAGTTTACATTTTGGAGAGCTCATTTTCACACCCATATGATTTGAAATTGAAACAAAATTTTTCAAAAATGTCACATTTTTAAAATTTGAAAACATCCAGTGAAAGATTGAATTTGGAAGTCTGGAAGGTCTACATCTCCCATTAATATCAGCTCAAATACTAGCTGCTTGGCACTGTAGACAACTTGGTCAAGGTGTCTTTGGTTGGTGAACATAATGGAAGACCTTGAATCCATTAACAGTTATAAAAATGCTAGCTTAAGTTAATCAAAGAAAGCCAAAGCCTAACTTCTGATTTAGTAGGTGCCACCAGGCTACTGTGGGTAAATTTTGCTTAGATGAAGGTGATCACTGAGTCTGTAAGATCAGGGAATTTTTTTAGGGGTAGGTGGATTATCTGCTTTTTTTTATGAGTGAAAGGTACGAGACTAAAACCCCTGGAGCCACAATCTTGGAGCCAGACTTTAGAAAAGGCCGAGTTCTCTCACTGCCTTGTTTATGCAGTTGAACTTTAACTCAAAAGATGAAAGAAGAGAGACACTGATGAAGGAACAACAGCTAAAGTGAGTATTTTCACAGAAACAAGTTTTCTATAACCTGAAAGAAAATGAATTGCTAGTCTCAAGTCTGCATTTTTAATCTTTTCCTGATATTTTAAACTGGAAATGTTTGTGGGAAGCTGTTCAGCGTGTTGTATATGAGTTGGGCACAGAACAAGAAATGGCTCCTTTAGTCTGACTGACATGTAGGGGTGACTTTTAAATAGACCTTCTGCAAATGTCATGTTTTCTTCTTCTTTCTTTCTTTCTTGCACTCTGCGGTTGTCTGTGTGGCATCTCTATCAAAAACATGGAGGGTCCAGGACTACAAAGAAGGTCATTTGTAATGAAGAGAGAAGGTGGAGTCTAAGCCGTGGGTCTCACACTGGCATTGCCAGTAACTACAGCTTAGAGTAAGAAGGGTCATACTGCCACAGGGCCCTGACTATAAACGGTGCTTCTATTGCTTTAAAGACTACATAATTTCATTCCACTTAAGTCAGCAGACGAGGACGATGTGTAATGATCTTCTCTTCTCCCTCCAGGGTCTGAGCAAGAACGGTTCCAAGACCAAGTTTTCTGGCTTCCATACAGATGTCAAATGAAGAGTTTAAATCTGTGTGCAAGAATATTGAAGGTGCTATTAATGCTTGTTTGAGCTTTAGGAATGCCCTTTGACATCCTCCATCACTATTCCAAGCAAGTAGTACAGATATTTCAACTTAAATAACTGAAACCAATTCTTACTTTTACAGGAAGTCTGAAGAGATACTTTTAACACCACCTTGCCCAAATAAAGCGAAGTTAAGCAGTCCATTTAAAGACTATCTCGCCACAATACTCCTGATTTTTTTTGTATTTTTTTTGTGACAGGACTGTCTCTATGTTCTTTTCATTTTTGCAAACTTGGTGATTTTTTTTTTCTACCATCTCTACTTAAGAAAAGAAGTCCTAACCTCTTTTTAGTACTCTGGGACTCTGTCTCCACAACATCTTCAATAGAAAATTTAAGGATTATGCTTTTTTACTCCTCTTTTCTTTTTGTAAAATATCAATACTTTACACAGAATCTAAGATATCCCTGGAGGACAAGGACAAGGCTGGGCAGAGAGAGACAACTCTGAAATTTTCCTGAGCAGAGGCTGAATTTTGATCTACTTTATTTTTACCTTTGGAAACAGGATCATTTAAGAGGACATAGGCTTCCTTCTTTGAAATTCAACAATGCATAGGAAGCTGTTGCTGAATAAATATGTTTTATTTTAGGGATAAAACCAGTAGCAACAGTGTTCCACTATGGAGTCCGAAAGCCTTCTGCAACATTTAATGATACAACTTATTTTGTGCAACTTTCGGGTCTTTATCATTCACTAAAACACAAATTTCACCTCCAGGTCCAAAAACCAGGAGTACCTCCGTGGAGTGGCAATTGAGAGGTACATAAACTCAGGCACTTAAACTCAGAATAAAATTTAAAGCATTATAATGATGTTTGTTCACTGCATACTGTTTGCCAGTAAGTCACATTTTCAGGGCCACAAATACTGGGATGCAATAACCAAGCAGGGGCTTGATTAGAAAAGCCATTACTCAGTGTTGTACCCCTGGATTTATACTACTACTGCCCAAAAGTAAGTATAAAGAGAATCAAGCCCTCTATTTTTTAGCAGGTATTTAAAAAAACCCAAACACTCTAAGGCACACAATTTAATTAGAAACCACACCTTTTTTTTCCTGCAAAAAGTCTGGAGAAGCTCATTATGCTTGATGTAAACTTCAGCTTCTGAAGCACAATATGATGGGCCAGCTGCACAAGATGACTGCACAGTTTCTGGGTTAAGCTGTCATGTAAATATGCACCAGAAAGAAGGATCTCATTTTTTAAAAAAATCGCCTCTGATCCCAGTGGTTGTTAATTGCTCCTGATTATATCAGCACTGAAACCTAAAGATGACAATTAAAACGTGTGTCTCAACTAATAAAACACCTGATCGTTCTAGCAAATAGCACGCCTATGTAATGGGTTTATACATAATTTCTGGATTTTGTGCAGCCTGCATCAGGGCAGATAATAGCATAGACTGATACTAAAAAAGGATGCAGGTTCCCCCTTGCTTAAATTCATTGGTCCTCCCTGCAAAAGGGGGAAGCAATGAGGAAGAAGTAGAAAGGCAAAAAAATGTAACCCCCTTTAGAAAAAAAAATCCACAGATTTCTGAACCATTGATAACTCAGGAGAAGATTGTCTTGGAAGCTTATGCGTGCTTTGTAAACAATTACAGTACAGAATAAGTGAGAAAGGACGAAGAGAAAAGCTAGCCTATGACTTTCATGGCGAAGTCTCTTATAATATTGTAGGACTTTTGCTCTGCCAATACTTGCTTGTCATAGGAACCATTAAAATAAAAATAAAACAATTTTAAACTATTTTTTTAAAAAAAAGTATATTCAACAAGGGGGTGTGTGTTTATACAAGGCCTCTCTCATGATCTATTTTATGTTATATTCAGTACACGAGCATGTGTGTGAATAGAATATGTCATGGATTTATTATATACGTTCCGGATTTTGAAAAGGACAGCTTGTCACGGACAGAAACTTTGCTGAGAGACATTTCATAAGTCGGGAAAAATGGAAATGGAAATTGTAAACTGTTTAAAAGATTTTTCCTTGGTAAAAAGAAGTTTACTTACTCTTCAGGACATAGAATTGAAGAAAGCAGTTTCATTCCTTAAAGACACAAAGTAGCCCAGGAGAAAGAAAAGTTGCAGCAAAAATGACATGCATATTACTACACATAATATGGCAAACGAAAGAAAAAAGAGAAAAGAATCAGACAATAAGGAAAGCAGAATGACTCATTCAGGGACTAGCAGAACAGTGAGAACATTTAAAATATATGAAGAATTAAAGGAATTGTACAATGAAAATTCAGCCTCTTTTGTCTTACTACAGTACTGAAAAAAGTAGAAAGGTATTACTTGATATTTCTCTCCCTGAACTAAAGAGTGATGGAAGCTTAGTGGTTTGGGTTTTGGGTTGTGGCTTCTGGTGGAATGAAGCAGAGAAATGTCACAACCCTCTGCTTAGTGCAGGCTTACTCAAAACAAGTAGCTGTGCAATTCCTATCTTTTGTTCCTGTTCATTTAGAGAGGATACTGTCCCATGTATGTCCCTTGCAAACCAGCCAATAAGCAATGGACACCCTCAAATCCTGGGAAAAAAGGTAGCATCATAAAGAATATGTCTGCCACTTAGTTTAGTAGTCTTATATAGCTGATTCATGGCTCTCCTATTCATTAATAACATAGTTATCCCAAATGCAGGCTAATAAGAACCTATCTATGACATACCATTACATTTTGTCTATATATTCATATCAGCTTCGAACAACTTAGTTTAAAGAGAAACAAGGTAATAGAAAGAATAAAATTCATTGGATGATGGATTTATTTTTTGGAAAATTGAATACAGTAACCAGAAAACAATTTAATCAACAAACAAATAATAAGTTTGAATTAAACCCAAAAATTTAAAAAAAACCCCACTTGTAGTTAATTGTGAACATCTCTAAAAGCGTTCTAGACAATATGAGGAAGTAATTTAGGGGAAGATTGCCAAGAGTTGTACAAACACCATTAAGTAATAAAAGTGAGAAAATTACATGTTTATAGAACTCTCTGGTTTGCATACTGTGCAAAATAACCCACCATTTTTTCATAAATATGGCAAAAGAAGATTATGTCTCATTGGATAGATTTTAGAAAGCCAAAAACATAAGGAACGTGGGAAAGATTTGCAAGAAAAGTTTACTATCACAATATGAAAGTAATGGTTAATAGCATCATATGTGAATTATGCGCTTGTAAACAACAGGGAAATGCACACTATGCAATGAAAGTCAGAGAGAAAAGCTTAAGTACAAAACATTAAGTACAAAGTTTAATGTACAAAACATTCAAAAAATAATGCACTACAGATGTAAGAACAGAAAGTTAGGAAGCAATTTTCCACAAGTACTGAAACTAAATTTTATGACAACACATTTTTTTTTTTTCAGAACAGCACAGACAACAGTAAAGTAGTCAGAGACTGAGAAAAATTGTGACAAAAATCTAAGCAACACTTTCATATTAGCAATGAAATTTTGAGTGTCTTGAAAAACTGTGAAACGATTTAATGAAAAAAAGATTATTTTACGTAAATGTACAAAATTTTAGTTAATTGAACACAACATATTCATATTGTTTCTTAAATTAACATGGAAAATTAATTGTATTTGTTAAATCCTTAAAATGTAAACAGCTGATCAGTTGAGGAAAAAATTCTGGACATTTTGTAAAAGATGAATAGAATTTCTAATGTTAGTAGTGGTTCCAAAGAGAAAGATTAAATGTGTTTTAAAAAATCTTTGCTACCTGTTTCCAAACATATTTACAATTTTTAATGTTTGATGTACTACTACTGTGAAGAGATCCATTAAGACATTTTAACATCTTTATGCTTTCTTTTGCTTGACATGAACAATAATTGTTGTTTTTTATTAAGTGAAGTATTTCAGCTTCATATAGGATTGGCTCTACAGGCAGGAGTAGCTGTAAATCACACTCATTAAATTCAGAATACTTAGAAAGATTTTTAAAAATGATTCTGATCAATTATACTACACCAGAATATTAAAGAAATATTTTGTAGGAATAGTACAAATTAGTTTACACTTTTTCATTTCTTCATATTTATGGAGGTACTTATGTTGAAGAAAGAGTCATTATTCACTTTAGATTATAAAGCATTTCTTCATAGTTTTTCCTTCGGATGTCTTCTGAGCAGCTGCAAATGTGAATCCAGAATGATATATTTTCACAAGTCTTGGAAGAAGTATTGAAAACTATGCTGTGAATTTTTCATGTCATATGTAATACAGTATGGTCTAAATGACCAGAAAACAACTTTTCAAGAAGCTATCCTATAGAAGGAACATTTTAATAACAAAACAATGTGTTCTGAAAGTTAGGTAGAATCAGGAAATATGGACAACATGTTGTAAATACATTCATCACAAACTGGCACAGATGGAAAGGTAAATAATTTGCTAGTCCTTTGCTGACCCATAACAATACTAAGTTGTATTTTGACATAGATAGAAAGATATTATCTCAGTTCAATATTGTTTTTCTACTTTTAGATTGTACTCTAATATTTTCATATTTCCCAGGCTAGTTACATTGCCTGAATTAGTCTCATATATTGACTAGGAGAATCCAGAAAAAAATTGCCAAACCTTTTAAAAGAGGATGGTCAATATGTAGTTTGCACCCTTTTAGATTTTCTCATGGGTTCTCTTATTCCTTCAACAAATAAAGGCTCCTAGGGAGACATCCCCAAACCGTGCTCTTCTTGGGGTCTTATTTTAACAAATTGTTCATGCACTACGTAGAGCAAATTTCTTCTTGGACTGTCATTAATATGCAACCTTTTTTTTTTTTTTTTTTTTTTGGAATTGTTTCTCTTCCTTTTAGAAAAAGCTGGATCTTGAAGTACTGCTGCTGCATCCTCCACCCCTTTCTTCTAGCCTCTCCCACTCCAAGCAATTTTGGGAAGGATTAGTGGCTAATTGGAGTCAGCTGTAGAGATTTGCTTTCCATGTGACAGTTTTCTCTGTCACAAGTCACTATGCAACAATTCACAGGAACATTCAGGCAGGAGGTGTGAGTAGCCCTTGCAGTCCGCTGCAGAATTTTCCACAGATTGTCGTCTTTGCTTACTCTGTTTTTCAGTAAAGCAACCACTAAAGGTACAGCTGAGGGATCTCAGAAACTCCTGCCTCCTCTCAGAGTCACCACACGTAGCTCCCCGTCAGCTGGTCATCTTAACCTTCCACTTATTTGTTCTATAAAAATCATTTCCACATTGCTGAGGGATTTTCTGTCAGAGTGCTGTGTAGACTGAGCCCTACATCAGGAAGAAAATTACATCTGCCTATGGACAATTTGACCTCCTCCATGTAAAAATCCTGGTCAGCCAAGAGAATAAGGCCACACAAATATCTGAATCCTCCAATTCTTGTCTGGGAGGAAGACCTCTTTGTTCACTCTCTTATTGCTTGGTGGTTGAACATAATTGTAAGTATGTAATAATACATCTTCCTGGATCTGAAAACACTAGATATATTTATAAAGAACTAAAAGCTGATGAAGTCTTTTAACTCATTTAAAAAAATGATTACGATGTAATATCATAAATATAATCTAGATGTCATAAGTTAAGGAAAACATCTCCACTTCCATAAATCTAACTGTAAATATGATGTTGAAACTACAAAGGCCAAGAGAAAATGTAAAAACTTACTTTTTATTACTTTGTAAGCTAGGATTTTTTGCTTTTGCTAGGGAGACTAAGGTGCTGTTTCACATTTTCTAAGACTTTTAAATATGAACGCAATTGTAAACAAGAATTCAAATATCTGAAATTAGTGTATTTCCAATGACATACAGGTACCATTATTCTAAAGGGACTTTAGAACTTGCTCAAGTTTCACACAGACTTGTTAATAACTCTTGGTTATGCTTAATTTCTTTTTATCAAGTTCTTCTTCTGCAGCTGTACTTGTTTGTCTGCATATAAATGGAGAGCAGAAATATCTTCTAACAAGAAAATACAAGACTTCAATGGCCTTTCATGCTCCAGTGGAAAGTGATGAGTATGACTAGGAGTATCCATAGGAGATACTTGCCGCTTGTAGGAATAGGTTAAATTCCTTCCACATGGGTCTTAAGAAAACAATCATAACCCCATAACATTGGGTTTAAAGCCCCAAAGACACTATTAAATCATCTAATACGATTCTCATATACCACATCCCTTTAAATTTGTTTCAGTTACACCTGTAATGAATCCAAACAATCATGCTTAACAGAAACATACCTACAAGAAAGACCTGAAGATATGTGTTGGGCGGATCATTTACTACTTGTGTTAGTACAAACCAGGAGGACACCTGGACTTTGAAGCGTAGGTAGCCAGCTGTGAGGGAGAGGGAAAGCAAGAGCACCACCAATGGCTGCCTCCGCTGGGGACTCTGTTCTATTCCTCCCAACAAAGCAAGTCAAGTTCTACTATATCACTTTACAATTAATTAATCTCAATGTTAAGTGGTTCTGCCAAAGTTATCTTTTTAAGTTGTTTCTGAATTCAGCTCACAGTCATTCCTTTTTTTTTCTTTTCTTTTCCTTTTTTTTTTTTTTTCAGAGTAAGGCTTTTCCAGACCTCTGCAATTTTCCTGGTATTCCAAAACTAATTAAAAATTAATATAACTGGGCTATGAGTACAATAGGGTATCTTTAAAAAAAACCCAAACACCTCTTGTGCTCATATTAATTAGGTTTGATGATTTAAAATATTTATTCCTGCTAGACATATTTCTTCATTTACTAATGGATTAGAAAGTAGTTCATCATTCATAAAGAATGCAAATACAATGCCCTACTTGCTTCCCAGTACAGAATAAAATAATATTGATTGAACATTTGTTTGTTTTCTGCGTCACTACAGACACCATTCCAAGTAAATGTTGACAGTTCACAAACTAAGGCTCCTGCTAGGAGTAGTGTGGTCCCTGTATCATAATTACTCAGTTATGGCAGCTAAGTACAGTCTAGAAATTCAAGATACTCCCACAAAGGAGTTATCTGTAAATAGACAATGCCAGAAAGTAATAATAGGATGGTAGGAAGTGACAAAGCACACATAGTGTGTGCTTGAGTGATCTGTGAGCATATTTATGTCTATGCTCCTGTCAGCAGCCCTGCAGTTCTGCTGTTCCCACGCTTCACCAGCAGTTGCCTCTACCCAGAACCACTCTCTTTGACCATTGGTGTCAGATTGGCTTGGTCTATGGGGTAAATGTTTCATGATTCTTTAATTTAATGATTGAATATGACTCCATTGAAGCTGGTAAGCAGAAATTGCAGTGGTGAGACTGGAGCATCAGGTTCTCCTGTATTTACTACACAGGAATGTGCTCAGGGCTATTGGCTAGGATCGTTATATAAGGAAGAGCTTTGCTAATTGCACAAATCAAGTTGATTTGTTGGAGGACACAGACAAAACCTGAAGAATTGGTTAGTCCTTGGGAGTGCTATGCCACCAGCAACATCATGCGTATATCTTCAAGCCAATTACCTGGATTACTTGAATCAATAGTCAGAAGTATTCTGCTACACAGATTATGAATAATACAGGCTAATATAACCACACCAGAAGGCCATAACAATGGCTCAGGTCCCTGTAATTCAGAAAGGAAAAGGGCAACCAAACATAATTTTTTGGATAAAGAATATCTACATGCAGCTTTCTCTGTTTTTGCCACTTCAAAGGGCTATCTTTTTCTCCTGCCTCCTGGAATGACAAGGTCATGACCTACCAATAAGCAGGATGAGTTCAGAATCCAGTACAGTAGTTTAATGATGTAAAGAATGCCCTTTTTTTTTGGTAATTACATTTACCTATCAATTCTCATACAACTTTTCTTTCATTTTTGCTTTTGTAGATAACGTCTACATGTTAAGACAAATTTAGGTCATGGTTTGTCACTGTGTGAGTACAGTGAACCAGTGAATTTGCAAAGCTGTGACAGGCTGTAGGCCTTAGGATAGTTTCAGTGTTTAAAGCTACTAATATTAAACATCTTGCTAAATGCATAAGTCCACATGCTTCATCAGAGCTATTCACCACATAGGATGATGACAAAAAAAGAACAGAGCAAAAGCTATTAGCTGAATAAGAGGAACCAAGTATGTGATTATCCTTAAAAAGAGGAACCGCAGTAGCTAATGTGTTATGAGAACCGATAAAAGCAATTGGTGATCAGAGCTGATCTCATGTGAGAAATTTGCACTGATGTTGGGATAGCCAGAAAAATAAGTGGACAAAGGTAATCTTTTTGCCCTCAGCAAAGAAAAGACAGCATAACAAAGTGTTATTACAATCATAACATCTTCCAGATTCTGCCTAAGAACAAAGTCCTTGTCCATATGATGAAGGATCACATGAAGTTAAAGGGCGGATTCAGAGAGAAGAAAGGCACATATGACCTAATCACAACCATCTGTAACATCACTGATAAAAGGAGGGCAGTACAATCCTACATTGATCATGTGTTCAGCTTCTCAAAAATTTTGACACCATCTGACTTGACCAGCTCTAGGTTTCCAGATGTGGGAACTCTCAGCCATCTCATTGAACTCGTTGCAAGTTTCTGTCAGCAGCAAGAGAGAAGAGTGTGAGTAGCAACACACTATGGCAACTGGTTTTCTAGCAGCCAGAGGATGAGGCAAGGATTCAGCATGTGTGCAATATTTCTAGGACAAGTGTGGGAAAGATTTGGAAGAACAGAAATGGTGGGGCCTGCTAATGTTTGACACCTCTAAAATAACTTCAGATGCACCAGTGAAATGACAGACTTTGCTTCAACTACTTCTCCAAGATAATGAAGTTGAAGTCAGTAAAAAGTACGCTAGTGGGGTATGTAGCTTACCCCTAAGTGTGATGGAAGTGAAATGAAATTAAATGAGCATGTTTGTCTGCTCATCGAAACAGGAGACATGCAAAAATCCCTATTAATGATCTAGTTGTTCACAGAGTGAATGACTGTAATTTTTAAGGACCCGAAATATTTTGTCAATGAATTTTCACTAATTTTTCCTATATAGAACAGAACAGAACAGAACAGAATATTTTTATGTGTGTATAAATAAAAGATTAAGAATACCTTTTTTTGTTATGGACTCTTCCACAAAAAAATGTGTAAGATTTTGGTATCTTTAATTACCTATATCTTTGACTTCTGGAAACTTAAGGGTTTGGGTTTTTTCCTCCCAATCTGTTAATGGATGATAATCACGGGAAGTTAACTGCTGCTGACAGGACAACAACTTCAGTATTTGAAATGTGAAATTGTTGTTGAGAGTTCAAATGTAGTTATACCTGGAGTTTACAAAATTTCTGTCATGGTGTCAAGGGAATAAATTGATTTGTCCTCTTTTATTCTCACATTCATTTTTTAATTTAATAGAGCATTTCATTTCAGTGGTCAAGGACTAATGGTAAAGAGGGATAGTAAGTGCATTTAATGTCAGACGCCATGATCACCATCGCATGAAGACTTCCAGCATGATGTCTTTCTCCCAGGTCCTCTCCCCTTCTTGGTGGGTATTCAGTTTGAAGTAAGGGGTCTTCAGCATGCTCTTCTTACAGGACTGTATGCTGCAGGGTGCTACTCACGTCATTCTCTGGGGTGCAGGGACTTTTTCTGTGGATATCAGCAGCTGTTTCTCCACTCCTTTACAGAACAGAGTTTGTTCTTGGAAGGGCTGGCTCTTGTGGGTGTCAGGAAAAAGTAAAAAACTCGACCTTCTTCAAACCATGACCGTCTTCACACAAGTTGATGGCAATAGGGTCTGTACCATGGGGGAAAGGATATTCCCTATGTAGAGCCTGAAACGCAGGATAGAGCTGTGAGCTTAAAATCACTGTCTTCTGGTTGTCTTGTCCTTCACATACAAGTTTGAAGAAATGGTGCTACCACTTTCTGGCTGTGGAACTTTGCCAGTAGTGCAGAGATTTTCTGAGAATACAGAATGTAAGAAATACTTAGCTCTCCTAGTGGAGGTGGGAGAATTTTGCTGCTCACCCGTTTGTATTCTTGACATATATTGGAGCTGAAAAGCTAGGGGAGTGGGGTATAATTGAAAGTGCCTGAGGCCTCTATTGAAAAAAATACAGTATCAATCACCAGAAAGCAGGGGTTTTTTTATTATTTTGCTTTGATTGTTGTTGTTCACTGTACTGCATTGTGTATTGGTTTTGCTGATTTACAATTCTAAGAATTTAGTGTAAAAGTGAGATTATCTATTATGAAATGTATCTAAAACCAGGGAATTAATTCATGAAGTATTTCAGTGTATTCTACAACAAAATAATTTGTGAGTATGAGGTAAATATGAATAAAATATGAAGTTTGAAAACTTCATTAAAATCCACCTCTTTTTTTCTGCTCTCAAATTAAGAATAATTTTCCTCTGGTTACCTTTGAGGACTCATGGGATAACAGGAATGTCACCGGTGAAATCTGAAAATTCACAGGAGTTATATTTAAACATTATATTATTTAATTGGCTAAACAATAAAAAGACACAGTACTGTGGAGGGTAAAATTTGTTTTCTACTTGAGGGACTATAATTTCCCAAGAAAAAGACATCATATATTTTCCAGTTCTAGTGGTACACTTAACTACCAAGGCATGAATCCTAAGAGACAGACAAAAATTATTTTAAATTATATTCACCTTTCTCAGATACAATACCTTATATGAGTAAATCCTTTTGATCCAGTACTATCATCTTAGGGGGTAGTTGAAATCATTATTGTCTACTTTAAATCATTCATGAACATTTATTTGGAAAACCCTTGCCTTGAATGAAGATAATTTCCTGAGACAAAACTTGCATAGGTCCATTTACAATGGATGAAATTAGATTCTTGTTTCTCGTGTTTTAGCTAAGTTGAAGAATGTTTTCCTTTCTCTCCCGCATTTTGAACTCTGGGTTTTGAACCTCCATAGGTGGGTGAATAAAATAAATTTTCTTGAATATTTGCCTAATTTGTAAAGACTCTAAGCAGAAGTGTTAAATTGATGACCTCTGTTTTTTCTTCCCCATTTTATTTTCCTGTGTTATTTAGATGAGATAAGGAATTTGAATAATCATAATGACAATATCTGTTTCCATTATTTGTTACATCTGCATCACTAGTTTCTTCAGAAAACATCCATTTTTATTCTTCAACTATAAAACTCAAACGTTATTTTTAGTCACACAGGATACCTCTCCAATCCTACACAACTCTTAAAAAAAATTCATTACATTATATTTTGATTTGTGAATCCAGAAGTATCATAGTGCAGCTATAGAATATGACTCAAGCAAAAAGTCAGCAAAATCATTGTTTAGCTCACTTCTGTATGTGTCATTGGATGACATATTTTTTGTGTAAAAAGTAAAAATAATGGGTAGAAAAGGTAAAATATTACATGTTCAGAATGTTGATCTGAACTATTTTTGAGGCTTGCCTATTGAAGAGTAGCTTGAACCCAGGGCTAGTGTAGAAAGCTAATAGGAGAGTCACATATTGCTCCTTTAAGACAGATAAGCCTTTATTGGTTTTCTAGCATTTGAGTCCTATGGTTTAGAACTCCATTGTACTAAAAGATGTGGAACATCATTATGATGTGATGGGCTGGAACAAGCCCTTGACTCAACAGTTCTTTGTCAGCTTCTGAATGCAAGTTTCAGAATCTCTCGTCCAATAAGTTTTGTTTTTACAAGTTCCACTATCCACATCAGAAATACCAATGTATATTTTTAAGTTTACATTAAAATGCTAAACCCTGTAACATGAATACAAGTCTAAATATTGTTTAAATAGCTTACTTTTTAGGCTAATGCAAAATTATTTTCCCTTTCATTCTAAATATCTTGTTTTCTTTTTAAGAATTCAGCAGCGATATTTTCTTTTTTTTTTTTTTTTAATTACTTGATCTTATTCTGAATATTGTTATAAATGAGGGCATTTTCTTTTTTTTTTTTAAGGTAATATGGATGAAATCCATCTGCCTTTAGTTGCGCAACTAAAAATTAGATGCCTGTGTCTGAACTAGTCACTGGAGTCTCTTTTCATAGACATATGCCATATGCTCGATCCAAACCCTTCACGCTGTGACTAGGAAATAAAAGAGTGGCTACCACAAACACATCAATGCTCCTGAACAGAGCACTCTCGTAGGTCAGACTTAAGAGTAGCACAAGAAGGAAACCAAATAAAGAAATTACAAGTATATACTCCCCACTAATAATATAGCTGTCAGTTCTCAACACCTAATTAGTGGTCTGAGATCCAATAAATTTTTTCACCAGTACTTTCTCTAGTCCCTGCAAAGTAAAAACTATCACTTTATGGGAGCATGATATTGTCAAAAAGCTTAAGCTGTTCATGTACTTCAGAAGATATTTTTTGTCTGCTTCCCTCAAAATACTGACAGCAACAGTTTCCCAGGACTAAGAAAGCATAGTATAAGGCTTAGCTGTTTCATCAGAAAATAATAAAGATTGCTCTTGTGAAAAAGTAACCTACTCCAGGTTTATGCAAGTTTTTACAGCAGCTACTTCTTGCATAATACTGTGCATAACCTACTTGAGACATGCAGTTCTCATAAAACCAAACGTCGAGAACACAACTGAAAGAAAAAATCACAGTTCTTGTCACACTTATGGTTGCTTTCAAGAAAGCTGGAGTCTCAGCAACAGAAAGGCGCTGCTCTTTTCGTGTTTTACACTTGCGTTGATTAAGGAATGCCATCGTTTCAGCTTTTAAGCAAATCTTACCATATTTTTCTCATGGCCAATCATAAATTGAGACTAAGCATAAGTCTTTACGTTTAAACAGTTAGGTGGAGCCCCTTTTCCACCAGTAATGAGAAACTGAAAAAATAAGAAAGGTTTAGAATTATTACTGCTTAGAACAGTAGCAAAGTTGATACATTGTTATTCTTTTGCTGTTCACAAAGAGATTCAAGAAATATGGCAGTTGGAAAATAGCTAGAAAATATCCAAGGATGATGGATACAACTGTTCACTCTGATGTCTTTGTAATATCTCCAAAGTCCATTCCCAAAAGACCCAGGCATATCCTGAGCTAAAAATTTGCCTCTAGGCAAGAGTATCAGCTTGGAACAAGCTATGTCCACCATACACTTGCTTCTTCAGAGTCACTGGCCTGTTGTTGCCCTTTGCAGGGTATTTGCATTGGTCTCCACTCAGAAAACCTTCAGTACCAAAGCAGAGCATGGTGTTGTGAGTCAGAATAGCCAACACAGTGATTTGAACATTTTCAGATAAATTGATGATCCTACCATAACTTTGGTGTAACATTATGTTTCTTTTGTTCTGGAGGAACTGCTCTTGAAAATATTTTCACATACCTTTTGCTGCTGGACTATCATATCTGTTGCCTATTTCTCCTATAAGTGTCAAGATCAGTCTTTCAGCATGGCCAAGGAATCAGAAGTTTCCCTTTCAGTGTCTGTGCTGGCTTCTAAATAACTGTTTGCATGGTGATTGGAGCAATATTTTTTCCTGAAGGCTGGCTGTGATTCTGTGTTGTTTTTTTTTTTTTTTTTTTTTTAATTAAATCTCAGTAGTCTAAGTGAATGAGGAGAACAAAGGTGGGGTTTTTTTTGTAGATAGTAGAAGGACCATTTGACTTTTGCTCTGGATAAAGCGTGTTGCACCTTGACTCCTGATTTGGTCCCTCAAGCACATTTCTATGCACACAATAACATAAACTTGCGTGCACAAATTAAAAAAAGGAAACATGACCAATATGTTCTCTCCACTCTTCTTCAACTGGAAGAGAAGAAAGAAAATTAATAAAAATAGCCTTAAGTGTGCTGTTGTGGCATTATATATTATTTATGGCACGTTAAATTAGTGACATTATATAAAGCTGGCTAGAGTTTGTCAAACATAACAGAAACAGAACTCTTCACGCTAAAGGAAGTTCTGGCCCCTCTGATGGGCCCAATGTTTGAGCTCATCTAATTTGCATCTCAGAAATCTTAAAAACTCTCTCATATGTTACTGGAACCATCCCAAACCTGTTTCCTTGAATCTCTCCTTGGAAATTCCACAGTTTGACTCAGAATGGAAAGGCCATTCATGCATTTCCAAACTTTGTGAGCAGCAGCATATTTGTGAATGTAGGTTGGAGTTTGTGTTCATATTTGTGAATGTAGGTTGGATTTTGTGTTCATATCAATGTTTGAAGACCATTCAAAAAATGTATTTTGAGGACTGATAATATTTTTTATTTTCTACACTCAAACTGCAAATACATTTTTATACTCATGTAAAATTAATATCATTATAATTTAGACTCCCTTGTTAGAAGAGAGAATCATTCTGATCACTGCTTGATTTGGTGTCAACCAGTCACATTTATCACAGTGGGAGATTTAAAAATAACTGCAACTATTCTATGGTATTTCCAACTTGTATTAGATTAACTATAAATTCTTTAATTAACATTTCAAGCTTGTATTTATTTTTCTGTTTTGCAACCTAATCTTGGTTCCAAATTTTCAGTACAATAAATGAGTACCAAGAACTTTAAATGCAAACTACATTAGCTGCATATATAGCTCATCAGATTAAAAATTAAACAACATACACTGCTGAAACTGTCAACAGAGAAGCGGTGCCTTTGAATTCTACAGTAATTCCTCTTGATGTCATCAGTGTTGCAAGAAGGTGAGTTTCTTACAAACAAAAACTAAATCATAACAAAACAGAATTACCTGTTTATAAACTCATATATATTTGTCTCTAGGCAAAATGACATTGCAAAGCATTACAGGTAATGTTAATCAAAATGACAGTTTTATATATAGTAATAGTAACTAAAGTTTAACAATATCGAGTCGAGTTAACTCACCGAGAGTTTAGATGGCAACTTTTTTCTTTTTTTTTTTTTTTTGCGCCCTCTTGATGATTATTTAACTGGTGCCTCTATGAGTGTTTTCTTTACATTGTAGAAAGTAGTCACAACCTAAATGTGCCATGCCAGTAGAAGAAAGTGTAAAGAGTATGGTTCTCAACGTAAAAATATTTTCTACAGTGTCAGGGTTTCAGTGTGAAAATATTTAAAAGAAATGTGTCAGGTTATCAATTATCCTGAAATCTTTTCCATATCTTTCTCTGAAACATGGTTTGGGGTTGCATCCCACCAGCTTGTCAAGTTTCTGGACTGTCAAAGTTTTTTCCTCTTAACCGCATGGACATCAGCCTCACTGATCTTTGAAGGGTTAAATATCATGCAAAAGAAAACCCCTTTGCATATATACCCTTTGTTCTTTCTCTTATCTGTTGTTTCCACAGAGAATTGCTCTGCCTAGCAAACCTCTTTCCTGGATTCAAAAGGGTGAGAAAGTGGGACAAGATTAGGAAATACAGGAATTAGTAGAAGAAAGGAAGGAAAGATGAAAAGAGGATTGTAGAGAAAAGAAAAAAGGGACAGAAAAAGAAAATAATACAATGAAACTGAGATTCAGTAAAGCAAGAGAAAGAAAAAAAGGGGAAAATTGGTGCAACTGATACTGACAGATGAATGAGAAGTAAAATCTTATGCTATGAAATCTAGGCTCTTATGCCAGCACTGGGATGATATGGCTGTGACAAACATGCCAAACATGAAAAATATTTGCAGAACTAAAAAGCAGATTTCATCCTCAGAAAAATTGTAATGAAAATGTGGAATTCAATAGAATTCATTAATATTATAGTAAAGTTACTTTTATAATTTTTATGTCTTTTTTGTTGGCACAAAAGAATAAAATAAAACTATTTTATACACAAAGGCATCACTACTCAGCAGCACACTACTTCAGTTCTATCGCAACACTTTCTGGTTTATGTTACAAAGTAGTTCTGAATTCTGAAGACATTGACATATCTGTAAGAAGTGGATTCTAAAACAGAGTGGTTTTGTTGAATTAAATATGAAAAGGAATAATGCAATTGGTACAGAATTCCTTGTCTTATTTATTTTTATATGGAGCTCAATACAAATCTCAACTAATATATGTTTCACTTATCAGCGTTATCAAGTTTTCAATTTTTGTTGTGTTACAGAATACTCTAGTGACACCGTGTAACAGTGAATTGTACCAGCAAAACCAGAAGTACTACACAAGGAATCAGGAAAACTACGCTGAACAGGGCACATACCTGGTTCACGCTTGTCATCTTTACAGAGTCTTTTCTGAAACAGTAATATCTAATAAGGTAGCTACTCCTGCTGGTTTCAGGTTGGCCAGAATGCAGAATCGTAATGAAGTAATTTCAGCCTCTTGGGGTAAGGGAGTAAACAAAATGATTGAAAGCAAATATTCCCTCACCCACAGCGTTCACTCTTGTGTTGCTTTCTTATTTCCGTCCAGCAGCTGATGTTGGATTCCCAGCCTCTCACTGATCCCAGAGTACCTCATGGTACAACAGGAAAAATCTGTTTATTTTCCAGCATTCCTCACATCTCATGTTAATTACAGGTGTGTCTTCTGTTGCAAGCAGGGACCCCACTCCATGCAGAGTCCGCCAGCATGTTCAAGTGCTTCAGGTTTCTTGCTTGCTTTGCCTCTCCTGTCTTCATCCTGCCTGCCTAGAACTTCTCCCAGACTCACACTCCCAGGTCTCTCTGTTTGTTGGGTTTTCCGTAACGTAACATAAATCAGCCAGGACAGAGGAAACAGTCATGCTTCCCTCTTACCTTCCTCCCTTCTGCGCATTCCACATTCCTTCAAACAAAACCCTGCATAGTACATACAAGCAGAAAGCTGGATACCAAGAAACTCCATCGCAGTGGACAGACTATATACTCTTAGGCCTTCATTCAAAGTCCAAGTTCACTAATTGGAAAAACTTGACTGACTTCATTATAGCTTTTGATAAGAAACATCAGGCTTCAAAATGTTGGTATTTATAAACAGCAATTTATGAACAGTACCATCCGTGTTGACTGGACTTTTAAAGCTGTGTTCTTAATATAGAAGTTTTCTTTATCTTCCAGGGCTGAACATTTTTTTTAAGGTTCTAAAAAAATCTGAGAATTATAATCTGTATATAGAAAAAATCAGCATTTTGTAAAAGTTGTTTAATAGAGCTTGTATATATCTGAAAATCTGTTGTAATTTCTGAAACCAACAGACAAAAAAAAGACTGTAGGAAAACTCAGGTTGTTTGCATATTTTTGTTAGTTTTTGTGGGTGCAGATCACATTCCCTGTAGAAACTGAATAGTTAGTCAGAATGCGTATTATAGGTTTGTCAGTGAAAATTTCAGCAGCCAGAAAGGGTTTGTTTCAGTTTAGGTTTTTTGTGCATTTTGGTTTTGGGTGAGGGGTTTTTTTTGGGTTTTTTTTTTTTGGGTGTGTGTGTGTGTTGGTGTGGTTTGTTTATTTATTTGTTTTATAAGGTAAATGCCGATTGGAAAAACAACTGCAAATCATCAGCAGCCTGATAACTGCATTGCTATAATACATGTCCTTCCGTTATCCTTACTTTTCCTGTCTTTCATAAATAGTAGCTGCTGTCTAAAGAAATTTAATAGTATCTTGCACTGGGGTGAGGGATAAGATCTTTCCTTATAGGTGATCATTTCAAGTTACAAGATCACAGCAGAACTATCAAAAAACTGGAAGGCAGTTCTGAAACTCACTGTAGACTTGATTGTCTGTCCCTCTCAAGGAAAGTACCATTTCCCCTTCATCCAGAGGTGTTCCCCTCTGTAGAAAGAAGCTGCTAGGACAATTTTTCTTATTAAAGAATTCCCATGCATCTCACTGGGATGGATTGAGAAACTGAGTTTTGTGTTCACTAGGGACCATATGAATACTGTTAGGCCAAAAGCAATAAATGCAGAAAAGGCAGGGTGTCTTGTAAAGGGTTATGTCATGCAAAGGGAGTAAAAAAGTTAAAAAATACTAGCATTTTGTGGTTAGCTTCTTGCCCACATGAACCACAGGAGATTAATCCAAATATCATTAAAGTTGAAGTCAGACTTAAACTGTCACAGATGATGATCGTGTTTCATTCTTTCTTCTGAAATCAGTGAAAAACACACAATTAACAAAATCTTCCTTGTTCGGAGGCAGCCAAGGAAGACGACTAAACTGTTAATGGTCAGCTTCAAGCCAAAATGGAATGCAAAGATGTGAATTTCCACAGTAGTTCAAAATGCGTGTGATCACGATCAGTGGTTCACAAATTAACAGCTTGATAAACCACGACATAGTAATGGCAATGAGATTATCATGCCAGTTAGAAGCAAGTCTATATTCTGCTTCTAGAGAGACAAAGCCACTAGTTAAGACTGAGGAAAGAGAGAATACGTCTGAATATTTCTGTAATCAGAGTCAGTCCCACAGATAAGACTGGAATTAGACCAAACGGTTACCTATAGAAGGGTCTTAGGAAAGAAATAATCACAGAACCAGTGAGGGGTGTTACAACACTTCCAAAAAATGGGTATTTGGTCTTTCTTTGGCCTGGTAAACTAATCTATGCATTAAAAAAAAAAAATAATGGAAAAAGATCATTGTCCTTCCTCATATCTCTCCTCACTTGTGCTACCTATGTACACGTGTACATGTACACTCGTGCTACCTATGTACCCATGTACTCCAGTGCTGAGAAAGCTGAGATGCTGTCATTGTTGCTTTTCATGCTGCTGGTAATAGCCAGTGCTTCCTTGCATTCAATCTGTTTGATTTTTAATGAGGTCCTCTTCTTCTTTTTTTGAGAGAAAACTGCATCTTCCATACACTAGTTGACAAATTTCTAAGATATACAATATCATATTTGTCCTATCCAAAGAATAGTCAGTTTACAATAGTTATGAAATCTGAAAATATTTTGTGATCTTATTTTTTGTATGAATGTCTGCCTGGGATCTTCTGGAGGAAGATGACTGAGCTTTTTCACCAAACAGATGAAGCATTCATGTTTGTGCTTAATATGCAGCAGTAAAAAAAAAAAAAAAAAAAGACTTAGTGATACAGATTTTTAATGAAACAACCAGCTTTGGTACAAAAGTGACATGGGAAAATTTTTTGTGACACTGAAAAACTAACATTTAGGTTGATCTAAAGATCAGAACTGTGGAAGGTGTCTGCTATTCCAGAACCTATTAGGCTTCTAGGGGCACTTCGTAGAACCACTGGAAAGAGTAACTAGTGCAGCTTAACATTTAGTAAACTCCAGAGATCTAAATGCATTGTAACCAGAATCAGCGATGAAAAATCTGAGTAAAGAGCAAAAGCTGAGTAAAGAGCAACAGATCTCATGTGAAGCACTGTTGGCTGCCCAGTGCCACTGAACTGAATGCTGCAAACAAAAGCTTCAGCATCTGAGCCTTGGGGAACCAGAGCTCCAAGGTGAGCTCACCTACTAAATGAGGCTTAAGAGGTGTTAAGATCAGAGAAAATTGTGACTTTTAGGCATATGAAAGGCACAACAAAACCTACCATTGCATCACCAGGAGGCCAGTTCCCAGTTAGTGATAACCAGCTGAACCTGTGTATTGATGAAGAGTTACCTGCCCTTCCAGCTCTTAACATAGCTTCTCCCACTCAGCTGGGAACAAATCTGATGTTTCTCTTATTATTAGTTCCTGAAACAAGACTCCTGTAACATCACAGAGAGACGAACTCTATAGAGTCAAAGGTCAGTATATAAACCTGCTAAGGCAGACTTCTTCAGCCAATGAACCCAACACAAAGTCAATATTGGTGTAGTCCCCCCAATGGAAGATAGAGCAGAAAGTATTATTGTATCCTTGCTCTGTTCTTTGACTCTTCTCCAAGCATCTTCTGTTCACCACTGCTGAAGAAAACGTACTGTGCCATATGGATTTAGGGTCTCAAAAGGACATTGACAGTCTTATCTCTTTAATAACTTTGTTATCTTGCTCTGCAGTAGCATAGCATAGATGATTCACTTTTAAAACTAACTTATCTTAAAGTGTATACATATATTTTGGGAAAAGAATAAACCTTGACACAGCAAGGACTGCTTCTGCACATCATGTTGCATATTTCATGGGTCCTGAAATCAAGCCTTGAGGTCAGATGGTTCAGTAATTGAGCTGGAAGAATTTGGAGGCAGTAAAAGATAGAGAAGTGGGAAAGACGTAAAAGAGGAGGAGAAGAATAGGCAGAGAGAACATCTGAGGCAGAAAGAAGGGGTGGTGGAGAAAGAAGAGAAACTAGACTGGGAAAGCAGCCTGATTAGGAAGAAAAAGGGGCTAGAAGAGCCTAACAGTATGTGAAACATCTATTTAAGTGTGTAATAGAAAGAAGTAAAGAAATAGCTACAGAGCAAGAAAAATGCACATATAGAGAGGTGGAGAGCAGGGTCAGAGTAAAAGATGCATGAAATGAAGTGGAAGAGCAAAGAAACTTGAGAGCAATCTAGGTAGGTGGTCTAAAGGAGTAAAACTTAGTGGAGTAGAGGAGGGAAGAAGAGGAATACTAGGAAGGAAGATTTTCCAGTGGAAGCCAGGTTAAGAAGTTCTACTTGCAGTGAGTTTAGATGATAATTTGTGTGAATGATTGGTTTCAGAAGTAGAATATCAGTGTGCAAAAAAATACAAAGGACATTTCATGTGTTTGTGTGTTTACCTGCTTTATAGGGGAATACTGTGGAGATGAAAAGGAGTACTGTGGGAATTAATGATGAAATAATTGCTACATTTTTAAAGGGAGAGAGTAAAATATGCTTGAGGTTCAGAAGTTTGCCTGGGAACAGCCTTGTCTAGCCATCCATCTTCTATATAAATTTTATCTTTTCTTGTGCATAATGAAATTCCTTCTTCCAGTGCCTTTCAGCTTTTTTTTCTTGTGTTTGCACTGGGGATGACTGATCAAGATAAGGTGCACATGATCCAAGACAGGCATATCACCTGCTGGTGGACCTGAAAAATAATTGTTTGTGCTTTCCTTCTTCATCTTGTCATCATGTCAATGTGCATATGTCATTCCTAAGACTTTGGAGATATGATTATGTACATCACCCCCAAATGTCTGGACAATTTATGAGCTTCTACACTGCTGGACTACAGGAGACCACCTATGTGTGTATAAGCGTTAACACTTGAAATAAATAGACAATTCCCCACTAGAGATTAACTCTTTTGCTTTTCTAATGTTTTCAACCTCTATTTGCTAAATCACAGCCATCTGAATCTCAGGGAAGAATTCAAACAAGCTGATTTAACATGGTGGTTTTCAACTGCTGAGTAATTCCCAAAGATATTTAAGTCAAGATAAGTCCCAAGATAATTCTACAACAGATCCAAAATTTGGTTTATGTTCTTTTTATGTTCTGGAGGCATTTCCTCTGTGTGCTTAGACACACTGCAGTCTGAATAGATAGGCAGATGTTCACACACCTAAACTCTCCTGTAATTTAAAGATGAATGGAGAGGGAATGGGTGGTCCTCAATTATTCCTAAAATCCCTAATAAGCCAGTAAGGTTAGTCATAACCAGATCACACTTTAGTCAGGCAGATTATATTGAGATCATTTATGAAGGTCAGGGTAGCGAGTAAGCTCATAGAGAAGTTTCTAGTCCCTGTTAACTGGATTTAGTTCTGTTCCTGTCTATTGACTGCATAACATGAATGAATAAATAATCTGATCAATAATGACTACAACTGTCTTCCTGCTTCTTCCCACTAGAGTTTCTTCCCACTGGGTTTCCTCCTTGCTCTTTATGGCTCCAAGGCTCTTGTGCTTCTGGTGCTCAGTGACTCGTTTACATCTGGAAATAGGGGTTTGCTCTCCCAGAACTGGTGGCAGGGGTCATCAGTCATGGGGTCATGTTGGGAAATGGGAACTGTGACATGGAACATTTTCATGCCAAGGATATAACAACCCAGGTATCTCTGACGGTGCATAGTTTAGCACTCAGTGAAGGTCATTAAGAGCAGTTTTGTAGAGTGAAACAGTGCTGAGGACTCCATGCTAGTCTAGTCCCATGGACTTAATGTCATTTTTCCTCTGACGTGGAATCAGCACTTGCATCAAAATGTCACTGCTTCCTCAGTGCTTTCCTCAGTGCTTGATTCAAAGAGTCGCTAAGTGATATTTCCTAAATTCCACAGGTGCAAACATTTCGACTTCTGTTATCTGTGGAACCTGTGGTCCGCCAACAAGTCCCTTTGCATGAAATGTTCCCCAAATGTGGCGCTTTACTATCTGATGGTTTTTCCCTATACTACTATTACTTAATTCTCAAAAATATGTTTATATATAAATTAGGGTTTATCTTTTTCCCTAATTTGTATTATATTGCAGAAATATTTTGCCAGATAAAGAAACAAAAATGTTTTCCAGGGTTTTCTAAACTTATTTTGCCCACAAGTCTGGTTTATCACCCACCTAACATGAGCTGGTGATTCAATCTTTTAGAACTCATGATTTTTCTTACCTTATATACTTGCTTTTCAAGATTTACAATCATAAAACTGCTGTCCTTAGAAAGAGATTTTTCTTGCTTTCTTCAACAAGATTAAATGTTCTTAACTATTTATGGTGCCAAACATTGAAGAAAATACCAGATAATACAGATCCAACTACATTAATAATGCTTGATCATTCTTTTTCATGCATAAAGGTACTCTTCATTTACAGAATGGCAAAATAAATCCTTATTTCTAAAGTTTATGCAAAGCTTAGAAAACCTTCCCTACCCTCTTGCTATTTTTTTTTTTTTTTCAGTATTCACTTTTGTTCTCAGGCCCACTGAAAAATTATCTCTTTCCCCAAATACATATCAGATCCTGTAAATATATCAGGAAAGTGGTTAGGAAACCAGAATAGTGTAGCAGAACATAAATGTTGCCTCTTTAATGCTTTCAACCTTCCTTCTGTAATAACAGCAGTCCCTTTATCACTCACCATCCAGATTACTGAGAGTTACAATTGTTTAGGCCAAGGAGTCTCAAGGGTTATAGAAATATAAACATTGATTTACCATACCATTGC
>NW_009647230.1:184621-238657 GCF_000708025.1 Charadrius vociferus | reverse complement strand
CTTTGCTCTGAGAATTTCAGTTTGTCAGTGAACATTTTCAAATGTTTACTTGAGCCACAGACCTGAAAATGCGTTCCTATGAATATTGGAAGTGATGATAAAAAGTACTTCTTATAATAACATTTCAAAGTGGTGGTCAGATTCTTTGCTTACTTCTTAAACTTCATTGAAGCTTATTCCCTCTCTATAAAAATAATGTATTGTAGCATCCAAGGCATCTTGACTGTAATTGCTTATCTTATTTTAATTAATGTATCCTAAAATGTTTAACTAATCTGGAGATTTATTTGAAATAGTGTAACTGAAAATTAGGTTTTGAAAACAAAAGGAGAAAACAGGAGTAGAAGGAATTAACAAAACTGAAATTAATCTTGTTCTGTAGATGAATTGATTTTATTTCATTATTTACTTTTCCTTGATCCTTACCAGTGACCTTGATTTTATTTGTGCAGAAAAAAACAGTTTACCAGCTATATGGCTTGCTTTTAATGAGAACGGTAAAAAAAAAAAAAATCTGCAAAGAAATTAGAAACATATTTATTACTTTCTACTTTAAGATCCCAAAGCACTTAATAAACATTTATTAATTAAGCTTCATCCCCAATCCTGTGAAGATAAACACATTATAGATTTCTATTTATAGATGGGAAAACTAAGCCACAGCATGCTGAAGTCAGTTGGCTACCACCACGCACAACTTGTCAGCCTGAGCCAGCAAGAGAAATCTGGGGGCTGATCCTTCGCTGTCCCGGGCTCTGTATGTAGTTGCTGACGCCTGTTGCTGGGTGTGCATAAGGTACTGCTGGTTTGCAAAGTCAGCCTCTTGGGTATGTTTCATTCATTTTGGGCTTGTATAAGCAACTACAGCAAAATGCACGATGTTACGTGGTGACAAGACTCCAATCACTAGCTGATTATCTACCGAAACCCAGTTCCTCCCTGTTCTGACCTCCTCACACGAGATACCACAGGGCTGTGTTCACCCTTTGAATGTTTGAGCCCTATAAAAGTAGGATCTGCTTTTAAAGAGGTGCAACTGTATAGCTCTGTCTTAATTTCTGCATTGATTTCTTCACTCATTTAAATTTTTCCTCCATCTGAAATTTTTCGGTAAACAGGGAAAGAAGGGGGGAAAAAACCCACCATATTTTTAGATTTTAAAAAATGTTTTGGCAAGAAGAAAATGTTTTCTAGGTTTTTGTTTGCTTTGTTTAAAAATCAAGAGATTTATAAATTGTCATTAAGACACAATAAAGCAGTTTAACTCAATTTAGCAATGAAGTCAGTGTTTTTCCAAGCTATCAGGTTAGTGCCTTATTAAAATCCCAGTGGCACTGGAGTATCTGAGGTGGGGAAAAAAAGGTTAAACTGCATATCAACTACTGAAGGGAGCTGAAAGGATGTGGAGCCCAATTAAACCTTCAGCACTGCTCTCTCTCATAAACACTTGCTACTTTATTCCCTCTGGAACACATTTCGAAGCAGCTAAAGTGGGAACCCAGCAAGAACCTTTTCATGAGAGCTCTGTTATTGAGCCTCAGGTCCAGCCCAGTCCTTCTGGGTGAAAGGCTTCATACTCCCTCTCTATTAATCATCATCTGGCCTTCTAACACCTGGGACTGACTCCAACTCCCACTGTTGCTATATTGACAATATTCCCTGTTGATTTCCTCATTTTCTCAGCCAAGGCTAGAATGACCTCTTTAAAATTCTTTATAAACGTCAGTAATTGCCGCATCAAACTTCAATTCATTACTTTCCCAGGCCTCATGTATTTTGATGATATGAAAGTTGACCGCATTTACATGCAAATTGAAGTTTTATATTAATAAGGGCCAGTAAAAAGAGATTGCATGGTAATACTCCATTATGACTTTTAAATACATTTGCCCATGTCTCGACTTGGCATTAGCATGGTCAGACCATGAGGAAATCATGTTGGTCTGATTGCAATTTTGTTTTCCAATTGAAAGTACAATTTCATCAGGTTTCCCTGTCATTTCTAATAATGACTTAAGTTTGCTTGCTAAATTGAAGAATTTCTCTAGGCCTCTAGATGGGCTGGGAAACAGGTGAGGAGACAGCTGCTTCTATATGAAGTGCTTCATTATGAACTACCACTATATTCAACCCCATAAGGCTTGTTTGATGATAGAAACAAAATTACTGAAGGTCTAGTGCAGCTGAGATTGATTATCTTAAGCATATTAACTTTTAGCATAAAACTTTGGAAGCACAACAGTTCATCTGTGAACAGAGACGTTAATACCCCGATCAAAGGGTCTTCAACCTTTTAGACTGCTATTTCATTGTTTGGCCTCAGATTTTATATGCTGTTATATGTTAGCAGGAAAAGAAATACAGCAACATTCTGCAGAAAGGGAATTGTGTATGTTAATGCAAAAAACTCAAGAAATCCCTTTTCAAAACACATTCAGTTAGGAATCCTAGAGAGCACATAGTCACAATGTGAAATCCATGATCCCATGCTGATGTCATTAAAATAACAATTGCGTTATTGATTATAAAAATCTGATTATATTTCTCACTGGACAATAAAGAAACTACAAATACATGTGTATCAATGGCAGGTTACAGTAGAATTAAAGAAAAAAAGGGGTCCCTATAGCTCTAATATCAGATATTGCTATATGCTGTTAAATGTCATTTTTGGGGTGGTTCCATAGAGACAAAAATGCTGCCAAAGAGAAAGAAATAACAAAGCACTTTTATAAAATGTAGTTTACCATGTAAATGTCCTGGCTGATGCAAGACATGCTTAAGTAAAAGTGTATGTGATATTATGTTAGAAACTCAAGCAAAGATGCAGCAAATTCATTCACGTAGAGGCTTTTTGTACTCTGAGACCCCTCAGGGTCAGTGGGATTATCAGGGAAGTGCATACACAGGGGTTTGTTTCTGCAGACTCTCACTTTCCAACCTAATCTTCTAAGACAGTAATAGGTGACATTTCTTGAATGTGCACATTTGTCATTGCAATAATGTTGGAAATAGCTGATGTGGTAGAACTGGACTGTACACTTGCCACTTAAAAAGTAAGCTGTGATCCAGTAGGACCATCTGCTTAGGCAGGTCTCTCCTGTTTTTACGAAGTCCCACAGACCTCTGTCAACTTGAAGAAGGATTCAGGCTCCTCTTAGATGAATCTTTATGTGGATATTGGAGTTGGAGTTGATAGTTCAATACCATTTATAGCTCCTCAGAAGCGTGCCTTGTGTAGGCCAAGTAGTTGGATGATAAAGCTCAATTTTATTAAAATACTTCCTCATTGTTCTTTCTAACAGAATTTTTTTGCCCTTTTATAACAGACAAGTTTTCAACATCGGCTTGAATAGAGAGAGGTCAATGAGTGTATGATAATACTATAACGTTTCTTATCAGTGCTTATGAAAATATTTATGCTGAAAATTGTTTAACTTATCATACCACAGTCTCAGTTAACCCTATTTGCTATTAAAGTATAGTGCTATGAATTTATTTGATGGTTCTGCCTTCCAAACAAAAGCAACAACAAGCAAATTGTTTGTCCTAATAAAAGGTCTGGTCAGAAGGGTTATCACATGGCTAAAGCAACGATCAGCTCTTTCAGTCCAGTGCCCGGTGCCTGTTTCTCCACAACCTTTGTTACCAGCCTAAGCATAATAGTCAAGAAGAGAATGAGAACTGAATCTAAACTCCTCTTCAACTTTGAAAGTGTGGCTTGTGCTGCCCAAGTCAGCCTGAAAACTCAGAATGAGAAATCTTTGCATTCAATGATGCTAACTCACTCCTTCATAATCAAATACTGCATGCAGCTGCGCGGTCTGCATTTCGCTCTGCCTGGGAGCAGTTGTGGAATGGGTTTCTTGCCTCTGGAAAATCAGTTCTTCAGGTCTATAAGAGTTGTTTTGTTTGTCTTGACAGTCTCTGTTATGGCAACTTGAAATTGATAGTGAGGGTGTGGGTGCAGGAGTTTTTCTTTGGGAAAGTGTGGAGAATGTAATTATGTTTGATTTCTGCTGAAAGTGGTCTCCTTGTTTAAATAGAAAATAATTTCTCTTGCAATACCTGGATAATTCTGTGTATAACTATATATGTGCATTTACAAAATGGCTAAAAAACTCTGGAAATCTTCCACCTGAAGAAATAAAGCCTGTAGATAACATATAACCTTGAAAAAGAAAGACCACCAATAAATGAAGTGGTAATTAGGAATGTCTACTGATGAACATCAGAACGGTTGTACAGTTAAGATTTTAAAAAAAAATATTACAGAATTGTAAGAAAAGTTAATGAAGATGGTAACTAAAACTGATTATTTCTCTCAGATGGTCTCTTTCTTCATCTACCACTTAAGACCATAAACAGGATCCCAAAAAGTACAAGTATCCTATATAAGAACTGGTGCCAAAGAAAAATGTAACAATATCAGGTAAGTATTTCAGAGCCTAAAGAGAGGAAGACTTAGCTTATCTGTGCAAATGCAGACTGTTATTAAAAGCATTAGAATATCCAGATATCATGAATGAAGTCATCATTAATGTGATATGGAGAACTTCAATTCCTTCTCCTTGAAATGGTAAGCGGTGAAAGGCAGAAGGACCCGCTTAATTGTTTTTTTTCAAAGCTATGTTAATACTTAATGGAGTTGGTGCAAAGTTCATTTCTTCCAAAATTTTTACCTTGGACACATATTTCTGATGATATTTGTGAGATTTTTTATGGATATTCAAAGGCTTGATATGAAAATTTAAAAACAAAGGGTCATAGAAATAATATTTAACTACATAAGAAATTTAAAGGAAGATGGGAAAAAGAATCAAAGGTGGATATTATAAACTGGAGCTGAAAAAGAGTACCCAACCTCATACCAAACACTAAACTGGTAATTATCTTCAACGTGTGGTCATTAGTTGTTAATACATATTACTGTTCTACGCTGAATGGGATAAGGTTTTTCTCATTTCTCCCCAGGTCAAGACTTCTGCCTCCCACGCCCTGTTCAGAATTATATCATTTAATCAGAGGAATGGTTATTTCTATATGTTTATTGTAATACTTGCACTCCTCCGGAGTACAGTTCCAGAGGTCTGTTTCTTCATCCATCCGTTACTAACACAAAAGTTGGAATGACACCAATAATGAGGACTTTGGGCTGTCTGTCTGGTTTCTGAAGTGTTCCAAACGACTGAGATACTGATATTATGCTCAAACTCTGAAGACCGATGGAGGAGTATAATGTGTGTTGTAGTTGCACTCTAGTATTTCAGAAACTTAAATGAAAAAGAGATTAAAGGTTTATATATGTGTTACTCTACAGTTACGCATACGTTAGCAGTTTGGGTGCAGCTCTCCTTTGCATCGCCCCAAAAGAGACATGGATTACTTAGGAAGAATTAGAAGAAAATCACTGAATCAAGAAAGATACAGGGATAATACCTTCCAAGAGACAGCAGAAGGAACTGTTGTTCTTCGGGCTGAGAAACAGAGATAGTTTAGGGAACCAACTTCAGTTACATTAAAATAATAGAACAGTAAAGTGGAAAGAAAGAAATTATTCTTAATGTTCTCTGAGAATAAAAGAAGTAAGGTATTAAACTATAATAAGAGAAACAAAAGTTGGAAACAGGAAGTTAGCGACAGCTAAGTGTTGGAACAGACTGCCTGGGGAGGCTGCAGAACCTCCACCATCAGAGGAGGTTAGACAACGTTTGTCTGGAAAGATTTACTTATAACTGTTTTGGGATCTGGTCATAGGAATGAATTACATGGTTCCATGAATGCTTTCCAGCCCCATTTGCCAAGAGGAGTCTATGAAATTTTAGGCTAAAATAATGAGTAACACAAGTAACTTTGATTACAAGCGTTTCAAACATTTCTTACTATGGTTTGTATTTCTTCTTATTACTTGCATATTAATTCAGTATATATTTTACTCTGAAACCACATGACAGTCTTTTTTTATTTTTGGATGGTGACTAGGAACTATTAAATATAACTTGATAAACAAGTATAAATGGATTTTAGAATTAACTTTGCAAAGGCTTCTGTAGCAAAAGCCAGAGTTATCTGGTGGGAAGGAAGAAAAGGACTATAATAGGTTATCCAAAACATTGTCTCCAGATTACCCCAACATTACAGGCTAACAGGCTGCACAGGGGAGTGGTGGAATCACCAGCCCTGGAGGTATTTAAAGGACAGGTAGATGTGGTGCTCAGAGACATGGTTTAGTGGTGGTGTTGGCAGTGCTACATTGATGGCTGGACTCGATGATCTTAAAGGTCCCTGCCAACCTAGACAATTCTATGATTACCTCTCACCTTCCATTTAAAAAGGAAAATGAATGGGCATATATTTGAGTATCTGAAGGACTATGCAATCCTGCTATCCACTACTGTTGGTTGCAGTCTAAAGTAGATTTTTTTTCTTTTTTTTTTTTTTTTTGGGTGGGGGTGGGGGACAGATGGGATTCAAAGGGTTATGAATAAAACCAGTACTACCTGTATGCTGGTGATCCAAAATAGTAGAATAGCACAGTAGGGTACAATAGTATAGTGAGGTAGAAGGATCATGAGAAAGTGCCGGATGGAGACAGCTGACTGCATTTTACCCTCTGCCTCAGTTCTCCTGAGTATTAACTTCCATTTATGTGTATTTATAAACAGTGTATTAAAAGGTTGTCTGGGTTTTGTTCTGGGTTGGTTTGTTTGTTTGTTTTACAGGGTATGAAGAGTAATAAGAGAACTTGTTCCTTTGTGGAGGAAAGTAAATGAAAGGATTTTTCATTCCCTGTCCTAACTCATGTATATAAGGACAGTACCAGAATTATCCCCTGATATGGGACCAGGGAAGTATGTAGTCAGTTCATATTAAGTTGGACCAGACAAAAGTTGCTTTAAGAGTAGTTGGTGTGGGTGATAATAGCTATTCATTTGCATTCATCAGGCCTTGTTCTCCACCTTACAGTAGCAGTGGGTGAGACAGACTCTACTGCAGCACCCCGTACTTTTATTCTATGTTAATGCTTGGTTTTCTAGCCTTACTGTGCTCCATCTGCATCAATCTGGCATGAAATTTGTCCTGACAAACTGATGGGATTCTTGTGCTATTGCAGCCAGTTTTTTTCTCCCTTTTGTGGTGTAGAGAAAGATCAACCTTGCTGCTGTTCTTCGGGTTTTTTTCTATACCCTTTTACCCTTTTTTTTTTTTTTTTAATTCACATAAACCTCTATTCTCTATGGAAAGTTAAAACAGAACCAGAAAAAGCTTGTAGATATCATATTTACCTATTAAACAAGACAGAAATGTGCTTATCTGCTTTATGACAAATGCAGCTTTATTTTAAAGTATTTTGCAAAAGCCATGACTATGATTCGTCACCTGATTATCAGCTGTAAAGGCTTTTATTAAATACCATTGCCTCATTCATTGTTTTCATATGAAAGTGGTAAACAATGACTATTGCATACATAACTCTTCAGTACTGTAAAAGCAGAGGGCTGAAGTGTGCGGTCCTTCCTATGATATTTCAATTTAAACATGGCTGCATTGCAGTAATGTCACATCTTGTTTACACTGTGGACTTGGTGGGAGACAGGGATCATTACAGGGGGAACATTGAGAAAAATACATTACACACTAGTCATAACCATAAAAGAAACTAAAGAGAAAGAGACACACTGATGCACATGCAGCTTCTATAATAGAACAGAAGAATAGGATTGCACTGAGAAATGTACAAAGGCAGTAAGTTTAGAAGAGAGTTACCACTGCACTGAATTGTCAAGCTTGAGTCAAATGATATTACTTCTGACACCTCTGGCTACAGTACATTGCTTTTGGATTCAGTTTCTCCACTTTTCTTTGGTTGTTGCAGTAAAAGCAATTCCCTTGTGCTTTGATTGCTGAGATTATCCTCTTTTATATAGCTTCCCCTTTCCCTTTCTTTCCCTCCTCTCTTCTGTACTAGCACTATGGGTGCAAGCAAAGATTATGCAGACCACTGTAACATTGTCTATTTTTTAAGTCCGTCATTGGCTTAGATAGACAATGAAATGCAAACACAATACTGTATTGTTTGCATTTTTCTTTGGCTGTGTAATAATGAGCAACAGTATTAATCAAGGACATCCACATGTAGAAAAACTCACTTCAGTAGACATCCATTTTTATGTGCCTGTATGTTCATATACACTCCATAAGTGTCAGCAGAAATACTACACAGCTACTGCATTTCCCTCCCCCACCCTTTTTTTTTTTTTTTTTAAATTATGGGTATCTTTCTGAGTCCGCATTGTTTCAGATCAGAAAAGTTTGCAGCAAATGGAGAATGCACCCAGGTTTCAAGATTTGCAACAGAATGATGAGCACACCATTACTGGGATCAACAGTGTAATACCCTGGTTTTCCTAGGCAGATATCAGTGCCCACATGAACTTTATGATTGTTCCAGATCTGAATAGTTTCCATGCTGCAAGTATGACCAAAGCCTGTTGTGATGGTCCTGCCTTGTGTACCTTGCAGGGTGATGACAAGGTGAGATCAAAATGGAGCTGTGAGTTCAAGAAGAGACTGTCTTTAGAGCCAACTGAGTTTCAACAGCACATCAAAATCATATGGACCTACAGCCAAAAGGAAAGCAATAAAATGCCTGTAAGCCTGACTGGTAACCTGGTTATGCAGTCCTTCTTCTGCAACTAGAGGCAGAAGAACAGCAAAAGGACTAAGAAATTAAAGGAGGCAAGGAGGTCATTAGCTAGGGAACAGGTATGACATGAAGGACTGTAACCAAGCCTGCCTTACTTGCTGTGATTTCCATATCAGTTGCAACCTGACTCTTCAGTAACCTGTGCTGAAGGCTGAACTATCCTAGAACCCTTCCTGAGATGTGCTGTGTCCTCCCTTAATAATCTCGACCAAAAGCTTGGTTCTCTACTGTAGTATGAGTGGAAAACAGCAGAACATACTGCATTAGCAGAACTGGGAACGGCCAGAAGTGTGGGCTCTGTCCTGCATTGAAACTCTTCAGACTAGTAGTTTTCAAGTTTTTGCCATCGTTGTTTTTTTTTTTTTTTTTTTTTTGTTAGTTAGTTTCTTTGTTTGGTTTTGGTTTTGTCTTGTTTTGGTTTGTTTTTTGTTTGTTTGTTTGTTTTTTGTTTTTTTTTTTTCTTTTACAGTGAGTTTAAGGTAGCATTATTCTGAAATTAGAATAGCTTTGGATTTTTAGGGTACCGGTGAATTAATCTGTCAGAGGCTAGTTTGTTAATTCCTGGAAAAAGTAACCCAAAATCAATGTTTTTTTAATGGGTTGAGGGTTTTCTTACTTGTTTATACCTTTTGAGTAAAATAGTCTTGGAAACCATTTTAGTAATGAAAAGCACAAGAATAGTTATTTGCAGGAACATCCAAATTCTACAGTATGGGGTAGGCTAAGAGAGGAAAATAAGAGAATTAACTGCTAGAAGATTTAGTACATTTTTAACTAAGGCATTAGATACTGTATGAACAGAATTGTAATAGTAGACTAGTCATCAAATTCTGTTGCTTATTATTACAGGCACTGTATTATATAAATGTTGTCATGTAATTATTGATGTCATCTTAAAAATAGTGTATTTTAACTCTCATTGATGTGCTTCAAATGTGATTTTGCTAATGGTGGCCAGTTATTTTTTCTGCCATCATCATTATTATTCTGTAGTATAATCAGTTCCTCTTCCTCCTTTATTTATTATGAGTATTTATTTGCTTTTTATTTTCAGTGATTGTGCCATCTCATTTTTGGTAGACTAAATAAACTAAACTCCAATGCACTGGGCAATGGATCAAGAAGCGTGGCTCTTCAAGATACTTCTGCATACTGCTCTTGTCTTTAAAGGAGATAGTGGCTACACAGCACAGAGGTAGAAGATTAGTTCAAAAAGTAAATAATCATGTTTATAAGCAGTTTTATTTTCCTCCTGATCATGGTTATTTCCAGTTTATAAATCTAACATAATACACTCTGTATCAATTTTGGTTTTCATTGTTCATTTTGGGGCACATTGATTATCCCTTCCAGTAATGTTCAGGCCCTGCCATCTTCAGTGATGTTTGTTCTGTAAAGGAGTTGTAGTACAAACAAACAGTGAAAAAGTCTTGGCAAGTTTGATTACGCAGAATCAATTTATATGATGCTTATGCTGTTACAAAATATCTGCAGTTTTCTGGAATAATGGACCCATAGGGGCAGGTAGTGAATGAAACTAAAGGACAAAATATATACTGTGATAAACATACGGTTATTAGGCATTTACCTGAACCTTCTGAAACGTTTTTGACTGTCTGTTCCTTTTTCCTTTTCTCAGCTTCCTTTTTTAACCTTCCTTCTACAGTACCTCTTACACCTTTTTGTGTGTGTATCCCTTCAGTCGGATTTTTCTTGAACTTAGGCAGCCTCTGCAAAACCCCGAATTGTTTCTCCCTGCAACACTATGTTAGGTAAAGAAACATTATAGATATATATCTTTTTTATTTCACGGAAGGGGTGGGCAAGCCTCGTAGGGCAGAACCACCAAAGTCCTCTAGACCAAAACTTCTGAAGCACTGCTAAGCTGGAACTCAAGTGCCTGACTTCAGGAGAAGAACGTGTAAAATCAGCCTTAACTGCTGATACAATTCAGGTGCCTTTTCTCTGCATTGTTTGTATTTCTTATCCCCACTGACTTGGCAACATTGGCTTAACACTATTCAGTTCTCCTCTTCCTCCCATTCCCAGACCAAGGAACGTATAATTTCTCTCTGGTACTGTGATACACAGAACATTATTCAAAAGATGGATACCACAACCACGCTCTCCTCCTCTGTTTTTAAAAGACTACAGACAGCTATCTGCTTATGCCAAAAAAAAAAAATAAAAATCTTGCGGTCCAAATAAACATCAAGAAACAACTATTTCTCTGGAAAGTTTTACAACCTGGTTTGGTCATCTCATGTTATGAACTGCAGTCTACGAGCCTCTCTATCCCCCTTTTATTGCTGAGTGCTTCTAGCACTTAAATCAGCACTGGGAATCCTCTTTCTGGACCAGACAATGTCTGTACCTTAGGAATCTGTAATGGGAAACCTTTGCTTGCACCCTGTGCTGGGTCTGCTGGGGAAGGAACAGCCTTCATGCCACTGTGTTTTAAATTTGTGACTGGAACAGTAGTAACACTGATGTTCCAGCAATTGCTGAAGGGTGCTTGCACTGCATGAAGGCCCTCTCCATTTCTCACTCTGCCCTCCCAGCAAATAGGCTGCGGGTGGGCAAGAGGCTTGGAGGGGACACAGCCAGCACAGCTGACCCCAACTGACCAAAGAGATATCCCGTACCATGTGATGTCATGCTCAGCAAAAAAGTGGGGGGAGTAGTCTTTTCAACGTGGCTGTTGCTCAGCGACTGGCTGGGCATTGGTCTGCTGCTGTGAGGTGGTGGGTGATTGCCTTTGCGTCACTTGTTTTTGTTTTTTTTTAAATAACTTATTAAACTGTCTATACCTCAAACCATGAGTTTCTCTTGCTTTTGCCTTTCTGATTCTTTCTCCCATGGTCTGGGGGTGAGGGAGTGAGGGAGCGGTGGGGCGTTAGCTACTGGCCAGGATCAAGCCACTGCATATCCCATCCTGTAAAGGCAGACTGTCACCAATAAGTCACCTTTCGTATTTTCCTAGTTGAAATGTAACACAGGTCCAGGGCATGAAAAGTATGGTCTTGTATCTGAAACACAACTTTCAATTAATGAGTAATGCTTAAATGAACATCTTTCACCTTCGGAGTATATAGTGTTAGGGAAGATAGTAATCCTTCTAAATTGCCATCAGTTCTAATAGCGCAGGGTTGCCGCATATTCCCCTTCAGCTACTTCTAAGTCATTCCCTGGTATAGAAGCTAATCAAGGGAATACATGGAGTTTTGTATCTAATTTCCATTATAAAAGTGTTCAGACTGGGAAGGACTGCTACAATGCCAACCGGCATTCCAGTAACCAGGAATAAGAAAAGTAGTTTAGCAATCCTATCTTACTTCCTGAAACATAAACACTATGTTGCCAATTCTGTTATTATTAGTAGCATGAGTCTCACAGTACCTGTTATTTTTCAATTACAGTCCCAAGTGCTGTCATGAAAAATTGTATTAGAATCCAAAATTATCCTATTTAAAATATATACATATATCTGTAATGGGATGATTGCACCCCTGAAGTCTGAGGAAAAATTAACACAAAAATCTTCCAATTTTTAACTTTTTTTTGCGATGTTTTGAAAATGTTTGCTATTAAGAGTACTGGAAGAGTTATGAAAAAAAGAGTTATACCTTATTTTCTATATAAGCCTTAATAGGAAGTCTTGTTTTCATAAGACTATTTTTGAATGAACATGATACTAGAATATGGACAACTTTTTAGTCACTTTACAGTGTGCATCCATGCCTGACAGGTGAAATTTGTTGATGAAGTGTCACTGCTGGCATTCTCTTCCATACTCTAAGTCCTTGGTCCTCCTCCTTAGACTTATAAAGATAAGTGAAAAACCTAAACATCCTGAATTTTCTCACTTATGGCACTTTTAAGATGTTTAAGCAAGGATGTGACTCTGGTACATTACTGTTGCCAATAGTAAAGTGCCTCTAAAAACTCTTGGGGATCTGAAAAGAAAAAGGAGCAATAGGCTTAAATGTAATAGTCACTAATAAATCTACCCCCTTTCGGACTTAAATAAGATGTTTCTCTTTATTGTTGAAATAAGTGGAAGTCTTTTCTACCTCACCTGTCAACATTTATGAGTGTATCAGTTCTAGGGCGGTCTTTGCTCTCTCTGCTCAAAATCTGGGGAAGTTTCCTCCCCCATCAGTCTAGCTCTTTCCAACTTGACTGACTGTGTCTGCACAGGAGGCTCAGATTTGGCCTTGAAATTGCAGAAAAAGTTGTATAGGATTAAGAGAGTGGACACCTGGTTGTATTCCTTCAGTGCAATGACGATGGCTGTATTCCCAAGCATTCTGTCTGTGCTAGCCTACTTTGACACCTTTGGGTAGCTGGAAGGGCTTTTTAACATCATACAAATTAATCCAGCCTGGGGCTGGATTAGCTGTAGTAATGGACAGCATATAAGGGTTTTCAGGCACACAGCCATCTACACCTTGACAGGCTTGCTGCACTTCCAATAATTTATTAAAGCTTTGACAAACTTTAAAAGAGACTGTCAAGATGTTTCATCATTTTTTCTTCTTATGCCATTTTTAGTAAATTTATTGCACATGAAAAAAAAAGACAACCCTAGGCATAGCCTAGGAGCACTTGGGCAAGTTTCCTCGCTCTTCTGCCAACATGTTTCTGTCGTGCCCTGGAGGTAGCACCTGGATGGAGAGGGTAGTTCTGTTCTTTGCTTCCTTGGCCTCTCAGCTGACAGTATTAACCAGCTAATTAGCGATGATAGCAGTGGAGGATTTTTTATTATGCAGAGGCATTTTATTTCAAATCTTTTTTTGTATTACAGTTGTTTGTAATAGTCCTTAGTATCTTACAACTGAAACTGTTTTTTTACTTATCAGTCCGTCACATGCACATTCTGTTTTATGAGTATAGGGCTGCTTGTAAGTGTAAGGCTCCTAGCAGAAGGAGTGTAATGTTGTCTGTTTTAGAGAAAAGGGCATTTGGAGTGTTTGGGAACAGAAACAGTTCTGAAAAATTATACACATGGGTGAGAAGAGCAACACAGCTGATCTTACTGTTCCATTCCTAACAACATCTCTTTTCACTTCTAAACTGTGACTAGCCCCTGAACGTGTTCTCTTTCCTTGTGCACTTGCGGGTATTTTGCTAACAGAACGAGAACTGTTGCTGCTTGTGAAGCATTATTAACTTTGTTGACTTTGTAACCTCGGAACAAGTCAATGGCCTTATGCTGTTTCAGGGGACAAGTTCTGAGCTTCTTATTCAGCTTTTATTGTCTTTACTCAGACAAATGGCTGAAAAATAGAATGATGGTATGTCGTGGTTGCAGTTGGGATAGAGTTAACTTTTTTATTAGCAGCTGGTATAGTGCTATGTTTTGGATTTGGGATAAGAAATGCTTTTGATACTGCAGTGGTGTTTTCAGTTGTTGCTGTGCTGTCAAGGCCTTTTCTGGTCCGCATATTACCCCACCAGCAAGTAGGCTGCGAGTGCACAAAAATTTATGAGGAGACACAGCCGGGACAGCTGACCCCAACTGACCAAAGGGATATTACATACCATATGACATCATGTTCAGCATATAAGGCTGGGGGAAGAAGGAAGGGGGGGACCTTCAGAGTTATGGCGTTTTTTCTTCCCAAGTAGCCATTATGTGTGATGGAGCCCTGCTTTCCTGGAGATGGCTCAACACCTGCCTGCCCATGGGAAGCAGTGAATTAATTCCTTGTTCTGCTTTGTTTCATGCACGCTTTTGCTTTACCTATTAAACTGTCTGTATCTCAAACCATGAGTTTTTTCTCACTTTTACTCTTCTGATTCTCTCCCCCACCCAAACTGGGAGGAGTGAGCAAGTGGCTGCATGGTTCTAGCTGCTGGCTGGGCTTAAATCATGACATGGTAACAGGTTGCAATCCTCCATTGGTAGCATCCTGCTATTTTAGTTAAAAGTGAAACAGAATTCCTCACAGTTGGTTTCTCTTGGGAAATCTGGAATTTTACTTATACTCTCAGCAAAATCTTGGGTATTTTGGCTATTAATAGTTTTTGGTTGTTAGGCTTATTAGTGAGGTTTTAACACCCAAATCATCTAGACTTTTATTATTGTTTGTTGGTAAAGAAGTACAGGGCAGACAATAAAGCACTCTTGTTGAGAAAAGTAAAAAACTAGAATTGTCATGGAGTATTTTATACAAAACACTGAAAGTGTAGAGGGGAGTGGAAAGTTATAACACAGTTAATGTATTTATGTATCGTTTGCTGTGTACACATAAAGGCGGCAGCACATGCTTTCCCCTAGTTCACAGAATGCCTGGAGGCTGGGAAGCAAAAGAAGGGAGATAAATGAAGAGGGAAGGAAGAATGCAAATTGGCTACAAGGCAAGTTGGTAGTTCACGATCCTTGCTTTGACTTTGATCTAGTCTCATTAATGAGCAATTTTGCAAAGCTGCAAGGAGTTCCCTGGTTGCAAGACAAATTCAGCTTAGGTTGCCCATGCAGGTGTGCATGGGAAGGAATGACACAAGAAATCTTCCAGAAAGTATGCATTCTTCCAAAAATGTATTCATCGTTTCAGATTAATAACTTAAACCATTGTGGCTAAATATCACTTCAAGACGTGAGGGATCAGTTGTTAATAAAAGCAGTTTTGAAATGTACTGCTTAAGGTAAAGGGGAGGAGAGACCCCTGGATCCAATTCACTGTGAAAGGAACAACTTTGTGGAGAAGATGCAAAACAAGGTAGCTGTCAGTATAATAGGTTTTTATTTTTCTGTTGAGTCATCTGCAGCAGCGGAAGAGTGCTTGGTTATGGCGAAAATAATAAATGAAATTATCAACCACCTCCAATTAAAGAAAAATGGCAACTCCTTTGATATGAATAATCTTATGGATGTTACCTGGGAAACTCTTCTTTGACTTTAATGTAAATCTTGTTACTTATCATCCGGAATGTAACATTTGTGGTTACAGCTAATAAGGTTGTGAGCAGCTAGTGTCATCATGGTTCCTATAAGAGTTTTGATCCCATTATGTTGTTGAGGCTGAGTTATGTTACATGTAGAAGACTTATTAGCTGTCTGCCGTATTCCCTTTAGCTAGAAGAAAGTCTTATCTATATCGGTTCCTGAAATTGTTTAACAATGTTCACTGAAGTGTTGTCCATACCCTTGCTAGAAAGTCAAATGGAAAATATCTCTTATTCTATGCCCCCTAATTATGGACAAAATTGTCTCCTTCAAGAGATCCATTTTGAAGAAGCAAGTAGGACCCTGCATGTTTGTGAGATGGCTAGGGAAAACTGAGAGAACTTGTCTTTTCTGTGGAGTCTAACATTTTGGCATAAGAGCGGAAAAGGAATCTGTGCAAAAGCTTATCTGATTCAAGTAGAGGCGTAGGAGGTACGTATCAGCATATGCATCTATATACTTGACACAGGAAAACAGGAGTGTGTGTGTGCAGGAATGGAATTGTCTGATGTTTGCTTGCATTTTTTTTGTTCATACAAATTAGCATAGTTTAATATTGAATTACTAAAAATATTTATGCCAAAAAAGAGTCATTGTCAAAATTTCCTACACATAATCCAACATCTGAAAGCAAACAAGGCACAAATCCCACAAAAACAACTGTTTTCATTGTACAAACCTGATTTTCTCAGGCCTTCTCTATTGTGTACTGTACAAGACAAGACATTTTATAAAAAAATATGATGTGATCATCTAATAATTCTAAGGTGATTGTAATACAAAAATAGGGAAAAGGTGTGTGTTTGTGAAATACTATCTCTGGTAGCAGTTCTGGTCCTGACCTTTCTTAGCTTTCAACTATTTGAACTTGAAAAAATACTAATATTTTAAAACTTTAAAAAATATTCATATGTAAATAGTATTAATATGAGTGCTTTGGCCATTTAAAATATGGCATTTCTAAACTGTCTTTTGTTTACTTGTTATTTGTACTACATGCTCATTATAGGGTGTCTTATAGCCATCACCTGTAGTTAATCACCTGATTAGATGACAGATCAAATTAACTTTTTTTTCAGACTGCTTCTTTTAATTTCTCCAGAATTACATATTTTAAGCTAATTAATTTTGTTCTTCTTTATGCATCAAAATAAACCAAGTTAATCTAATGAGTAACAACAATACATTTGCCACCTAAAATTGGACTCTCCTAGTAGTGGATGGGAAGAATTATTGGATTTCATGATGCTGAAGCTTAACAAACTTTCTTTCCACTTATTCACTGATCCTTTCAAAGTAACCAACTGGAAAGGAAGAAGGTGCACAAATGTCAATGACCCTATAGTCCCACACTGCAGAATGTATTTGCTAGTTGTTTTATTATGTGAAGTTATCCATTACGTGGAGATATTGAAATGAAGACATATGAAAAATGGCAATATAAAATACTTCATTTCCTCAAAATTCTACAAACCCAATAACTGATGCTTATGTCAAGCTATTATATACACCTTAATTTTGCAGAAAGCTAAGCATCTTAGATGTACTTCCTGTGTAATTAATTTAGATTTCACAGTCATACAGGCAGACTATTAGGAAAACACAATCAGCTAAGTGACAGAAATATAAACTGCGTTATTGCAAACTTTAAACCCATAATACATGGCTTTGGTTATGAAGGAGCATCTAGAATGTAAACATCGCTTTTATGAAATTGAACTGTAACCTGTAACTGTAAAGAGCACTTAATAAGTGACTGGGGCTACTGGAGTATTAAGCTGGAGCCTGGAGTACTAAACTCCATTTCTTTTGCAGCAAGTAGGAACTGTTGAAAAAGGTGGCTCCTAGATATTTCTTTGGTGATGCTCTTTATAGCTGCTCTTATCATCAGGTAGTGGTAGACATCGCACTCCGCAATAACTTATGAAGTATGAAAATCCTTCAAACATTAGTTGATCACTTATGACCTAGATAGTGGCACATCAGCGCTTGGAAACACTTTCAAAGATCAGTAGATTTTCTAAACAAAAGGGTTAGGACAGAAAAGGTAAGTGAACTATAATGCAGCCTCCTTGGGATAATCAGTCAGGAATGCACACTGTAATCTAGAAAGGTGGGGCTTGATCTTTGAAATGTATCTTCCAGACTCGAGTGACAGAGGATGAAAACCATAAAAGCAGTAAGCCCAGTTCTGCTGCCACTAAAATAAACAGCAGAACTAGTATTTACACTTGCTGTATTTTGGTCCCTAGAGCTTTCCCTGCTCATAACGCCACCTGCTAGCAGATTTGTGAATTGTACCAGGCAAGGACAGAATGTCCTCCAGAGAACTTACTCTTATCCTGATGTTAGCTAGAAGAATCACCAAGGTACATGCAACTAGACATTTTGAAAGAAAAAGACATTATATGAATCTGTGGATTAATATGGAGCTACCCAAGACAGGCAGTGATGCTAATGAGTTGTTGATACACGGGACCTGATATGCATGTTTTCTGGAACATGAGTATTTGAGACCCTCGGAGAAGAATTAAGAGAAACATCATACCAGATTTACTCAGTAACTGAGGGTATCAGCCCTAAGATTGAAAGAGGTGCAATCAACATAGTTCTTGCCGTCATTTTTTTTGTCTCAAATCTGTTAATAAAACTGTTTTATATGTATAACACATATTAGTTCTCCAAACCTCAGTAAGACAACCATTAATTAAAGAATTTTCTCTTTTTTCTGCACTTTTATTGCTAGAATATTAAAACAATGAGTTTACCAGGCTGCACAATCAAGGGCTATTTGAATGAATAAGCCTTCAGAAAGAGGTAGAGAACAAATTGCAGTTATGTCTTAATATAAAAATCATCAAACTAAACCCATCATTGTAGAATGAGTTTCTTTTTAAAAAAGATATTCTTTATTAATGTATCTCTTCCTAAAGAGATCATAATTACTCTTCTGAGTAATTTATATTGTGTTTTCAGCATGAAAAAGCTCTCAGAACCAAATGATGCTACACTATCTCTTGTTGTGCCATAAATGCATTGTTGTTATTAATCTTTACCCTGGCAGCTGTTAAGTTTAAATGCTTTTTCTAGGAAATGTATAAATAACGCCTGTATTAGGAAAGTTTGACACCCATTATAATCTGTCTTCCAGTTGCTGTAAGTGATATGAAATTATAAGTTACCTACTCTGACTGCTTTAATGACTTGTGTGCAATGGAAGTTCATTTTGGTGGGACAGGATGGGACTGGTGGGCACAAGGTCTGGCAGAGTCAGACACTAACGGGGATCAGAAAAAACAGGGCTTTTCCTAAGTGTGGTGGTAGTCTGTTGTGTTACACCTCCCATGCAAAGTAACTTATTTCAGGAATGCACTGGCAAAGTTTCTGAGCACTTTTAGGTCCATTTATGTTCCCACTGAAAGTATCTTTACTTGGTTAAATATGACTGAATATCAGTTGCGTAGGATGATTGCACTTGGCCAAGTCCCAGAAGGTGTTTTTTTCAGTCAATTACAAAGTAGGAAATATGAGAAATGACTTCACCTATTCAGGCCAAAAGACTGAAAATCTCTTAATCTTCTCATTTAGTTTTAAATTTCATGAGTGTCCACCCTCACTCAGACAAAAAGAAAACTGCATTTGGATTTTAAGGATTCTTCACCAAATAACGAAGTCTTCTGGCTCCTTGGCCAGTCAGATTTGTGAGCTTCATTGACTGTACAATAACTTACCAACTTATTATTTTTTCATTCAGCAGTTAATAAAATTTTAAGGTATATTTACCTGTCTCTCATTGTTAGTAGAAGTAAAGAAAAGCCATAACATTTCTTCTAGATATCCCTTACATATTTGTGATAAACTTACCTTGTGTAGTGCATATTTGACAGGGAAAGCATAGGACAGGTCACACACAAAAAAAAAAAAGATAGGTAGATCAGAGTGTCAGAAGTTTTTGTTTTCTGTTTCTTTTAATGTAATGTGGTTTGAAGTCCAAGTTTCATGAACTGAATGTAGTTCTTCCACAATTTTCAAATCAAAAGTGTACATTTTTCTTGTGGATGCGGGGAGGAATGCTGTTTCTTTGATAAACAGAACAAGTGGGAAGGTACGCTAAGACTTCCTGAATTCTTTTACTGCAGCTTCTTTTTCTTTTAAAGTGTATCTACCTGATGCAACATATACTTTTTATAGCAGACCAGCATCCCACACTTAGCATGTGCTTCTCTCCCAAGGATTGCACTTGAGCATTCCTGTTAAATACTTTAGCAATCGGTTGCTTTAAATCCTATAGGATTTGAACAACAATGTGAATGTTCACTTTCAGCAGTGGGTAGAAGCTACTTTCAGAGATTTATTTTCTTGCTGGTTTATAACAGCATATACTCAACTTGCACTCCTTCTGTGTGTGCATGTGTATATGCATGTCTGAGTGCACATGCATCCTGAAGGTTTATTTTAGTTCACTTAATGCCTTAGTGAAAAAAACTGTAAATATTAGTTGATCCATACTTGAAGAAGCAGATGTACTAAATAGGATAAACATGCATTTCATTGGATTTTTTAAAATCCTTTTTTTTTTTTCTCACTTATGACAAAGATGCAGTGTCCTGTGTTTGGCTATAGCTCTAAGTGCTAAAACTTCGTTGTGGTAAAACTTATTATTATGTTAATTATAAGCCATAGCATGATAACACAAATTAAAATCTTTATATTAATCTCTTTTTTAAAATTTATTCGTAGACTTATAATTCAATCCCAGCTTTCTGTCTGTCAGTTTTCTTGGCTCCAATGAAGTATGATTAGTTCAAGTAGGGCATAAAGGTATACATGCCCACAACAATACCATTTTTACAAAACAGAAAACTGAAGGCCAGATTATGTTTCCCTCTTCCCCCTGGCCCCAGGGAAAAAGAAAAGGAAGAGTTCTTTTTTCTTGACTTCCTCATCAGTCACAAATAGAGGTAAAAAAAGACACCAAAACCTTATATTTTAGCTTCCAAGATTATCTATTCCAGATGAAATATTGCTATAGGCTTTTATTTTGCAAGGTTTAGTTAGTTAAATATGATGCTTCTTACTGGTTCCTGATACTTTCATGTGTTTATGCAGTGCTTTAAAAATCATGTGGTAAGAGAAAAGTGTTTGACTTATTAACTAATTTCAATATAATCAAATTTATAGACTTGAGTGATAACTAATTTTTTAATAAAACATACTTTAAACCAAAAGTCTATAACACAGTAAAAATGTGTTTTACATCATAGGTACCGATATTATAAATGTTGCTTTCAATTAGTATGGCTTTTTTTTTTTTTTTTAATTCTTTTATGTCTTGTATTCCTGGTTTCACTTTGGATTAGAGTTCACAGTTTTCCAAAGTGAGTGAAAAGTAATTTTCATTTTTTTGGCTTTGCTTGCTCATTGATTAAGTTGAAACTTATTTCTAAGCAAAAAGGAATGCTTGCTGGAAACTTTCATGAAAAAAAAAAAGTGCAGGTTTTCACATGTACTATTTTGGCGTGTATTATACAGATGGTTTTGAACATGTCCTTACATTCATCACATGAGCTGATTTAGGGTTTGTGCTGAATAGGCATCTCTTGGTGTTTCAGCTAAATATAATTGAACCTGTACCAAAGACAAAGTGCTGCATGCAGGGCTTGCATACAGTACAGCAGTTTATACAAACTGGCTTTATAAAGATTGATCTGATAAGAATAAAGGAAGATATGACTCAACTTTCATTCCGTCTCAGATAGCGAGAAATATGGAAAGTTTAATGCCGAACTGTGAAAAGATTCAGTAAGTCACCACAAATCACTTCTGCTAAGCCAAAACTGGGTAATTTACACAGCACTTTGTGATCTTCAAACAGTTTGCAGTGTGCAATTATTCATGCCACAACATGGGGCCACGGCGTCCAAGCTGCCTGTTTGTTCTACGGCTGAAGCAGAGGTGTTTGAAAACTGCAAGAGCCTACCAAAGGCCCAGAGATCATGGCTAATGTGACACCCCCAGGCCTAATCTTCTTAGAGCACTGGGATAAAATAAGTATCCATTACAAAATCAGCCTTCATCCTGCCCCCTTCTGTGCTCTGCCACTCTGATAGCCAACACAGAGACAATTGCATGATTCTGGGCTTAATCAGGTATTAGGAGCTAATGCAGTACGAGAAGAGGCTAATCTCCATATTTACTCCATCTGTACTTATGGACCTGACTTGCCTGCCCCCGATAGATCAAAAGGAATTGGCAAAAACCAGATTAGAGATGAAGAAAGGAGAGAGAGGTCCAAGAAGTGTAAGAGGTAAAATTCTCTGCTTTCCTCAGTTGTGTAATATGTGTATGAAAGCCATGTGGTCTAATCCCATGGAAACACTTTCCATTGTATTTCTTTTTTCTTCTCCTCCCTACCCCCACCCTCTGGCCCTGTCTTTAAAAATGGAAATTGCCATTGCAGTTTAAATTATTGATAAGCGTACTGTGCCATTTCTAAGGATCAACATTTATACAATTAAACGTTTGGGGGTTTTTTGTTTGTTTGTTTTATTTGTTTTAATATGGATTTCATTGAACTAGGTTTATTATGCCATTTATTTATGACTGATACATGTATAGGACTCTCTTCTGGATCCATTTTGAAATCTGATGAAAAACCCATAGCTAGTCAGAAGTCATTAATTCCAGGTCTTTGTAAGCGCTCTTTGTAAGTGTTACATAAACAATGTACCCTTCAGTGACCTTAAGTTAAAATGAGTGTGAGAAAGGAAAAGAGAAGAAAAAAGTGCCTGTAAAATTAACTATTTTCCTTTTAGTCACTCAGAAGTAACTGGTCATCTTCTTTCTGTATCTTATCACCAACAATATCTTGGCATTCCCTTCTGAAGCTTTTGCTACAAGCAGATACTTATGATTCCAGAAACGTGGACAGATGGGTAAGGAAAAGAGAGCAAAGGAAATTCACACACTCACCACTGTTGGCAGTCACCTGCTGTTTGTAAACAGTGACATGTGGCCACCAATAATGACCTTCAAGTTAGGAGAGGCATGTACTAAACTAACTCAAATGCTCTGATCACCTTGTGTTGGTGATGAACAAGTTTTATGAAGGTGGGATGCATTCCTCAGCAAGCGTGGAAGAAGCCTGCACTCAAAAGAGAGTTCAGAAAAGCTGAGAACATTTCAAAGGGTGCACTGTCCTCCCTTTTGGAAAGCTGACAGACTCACTAATTTTTTGACTCCTTACAAACCCCAAGTGGTGCCAGAAGAGAGCTGTGTTGCTGCTGATTTTTGGCAATAGAGCTCACCTCATTAGAGTGGATTAAGTCATGATGCTGAGAAGGATAAAAGGTGAAAAGCAAAAACAGTGGATGGCGAACACAGAAAGCTCAGAGTGTCATTTGTATGCTGACGCTATTATTGACTAGAGCCCATGTGGTTCACACTTTTCAATTACCGTCTGCTAGAAAGGTGGCCCATAATTGCAAAGGCTGATGCCAGTGCACCAAATGTCAAGGGAGCCTCCCTAACCCTCATCACCTTTTCTTGATGCTTGACTTGAGGATGTTCAAAGGCAAAAAGCCACAGCCTGCAGATCTCCCTGAGGAAGAAAAAGATGCCATTTAAAAAAAAAAAAAAAAGATAAGACAAACCCCCAACAACTCAACCCCCCTCATTTAAAAACCTAGAGTTAAATTCATTATCCTGTGACCTTATCCTTTACCCTCTGTACTGCTAGGACACCCACAAGCATCAGTGAGTATTATACAGTGAAGATACAGGGCAGGACTGGGTTTTTTAGTTTTGTGATGCTGAAGTTGCGCAGATGCTAAACAGCACAGGCTTGATGTTTGCGCTGACAGTGATTGCCAGAGATGCTCTCCCACAGTATTTTTAAAAGATGGAAAATGGGCAAACTTAGTTTTCCTCTAAACTCCAATAGTGATTCTACTGACAGCACCATGTCACTCTTACTGAGATGCATCGCTTCAGCTGGTGTTGTGTCATCTCTGTGGGTCCTAGAATAGCCTGTGCACTATTGTACCCATTTATTTAAAGCCTCAGATGCACTTTTTTGCACATCTTTATTTCATCATACATTATTTCTTTAAAGCTAAAACTAAAGTAGCTATTGAATAAAAACGATGAACAGCAGTTAAAATATTTGCCTCAAACTTTCTCAGCAAACTCAGAGCAGATCAAAAAAATCAGACTTTTTTGTCTCATTAACAGTCTATGGAATTTTACTGATGGGATATCGTCTTTTTTGGCTATTTGAAACATTTTTTTATAACTGTATTTCTTATCAGCAGATAAAGGGTGGAAAATTGTGTATACTGTATTAGATAATTTATATAACACCTGTAAGATCAATTTTTACTGAAAGTTAGTGTCTCTGCTTATAAAAAAATATTTTTTTCTGGCCCTAAGAGATACTATACTGTTGTTCCAAATGCTTCAAAATACAGATATAGATATATGTATTTCTCATATTTAGATAGACTTTGTTTCGTAGGCAACTTTTTTCTTTTTTAAAATAGTTACTGCAATAACGGGGCCAAATCCCTGAATCAGTTAGAAGAGTAAGAGTTAAACATGTTAGTATTAACGTCATTGGTTTTTGAAAAAATGGGATATATTGCCTTTGTCATAGAAGAAAACACATCTTTGCCTTCTTACTAGTGCTTCTTTATAAGCACACTACATTGGTGATTATCAGGTTGATTCAGTGCTCAATCATTAAGCTAAAGTTATCTTTTAATCTTTTTTTTTCAAATTCATCAGTAAAGTTCTGCTGGAAGAATAGTTTTGTTGACTAAGCATCAAACTGAGATTTCTTAGATCCTGATTTCAAAATCCAAAGACATCAAGTCAGTCTTCACTTCCAGTGAGAGAGAAATCATACTTGATTCAGATGTTATCTGAAGAAGTTTTAAGTAGCTGAAATTGTACAGATTTGTTGAATTGGAATTCTCCAATTTTCATGGAAATCTTCCTTGTGTTGTATGACCAGCTGGAATTTTCGTGTTTGCTGTTTGCAAATTAAAGATAGTGCATGATATGCTCTAAGAGCATAATTTTATAACTATCAGACAGGATAGCAGTCCAAATTCCCTCACCAAAATTTGTGTAACCTGTGTTCCTGCCCCCTTTGTCAAAAGTGACTTTATTTTTTAGCTTTAAAGCAAATTTAGTTTTGTTCAAATGAAGAGATTTTGCTTCAGCACAGTATTTGTACTAGTTTTTAGTTTGCAACATAAGCCGTAGCAAATTGTACAAATTCATCAAGATCTGTCTAAATCTGTTTGTCCAACCTTGAAGACTTTCATTTTAGAGTGAGGTTTCTTGCCAACATTTTGTCTTAATTTCCTTCAAAAAGGAAAAAATATTTTTAAGCATAAAACTTCCCTGAAGAACTTTCTGTAAGTCAGATTGCACTGTCCAAAAATTTTGCAGCTTTATTTTTCCTTTTCTCATTTCTCAGAACTTAACAGTTCAATATTTTGGGGAAATCAGAGGATTGTAGAGTCAAATTACTTGCCTGACTTTGTCAGACTTTGACCCGTGCTATCAAGTCAATTCACATCAAACTTAATGTCTACATTTTTCTCTCTGAGGAAAAGTTTTGGTCCTCCAGTCTCCTCTCCTTGCTTCTCTACAGTAACAGCTTGGTACATATGCTAGAAATATGAAAAAGTTCTAATTCCTCTATTTATGAACAAGTTGTGAGACGATACCTTATCATATGGATCACGATAGTGTAATTTCGGAATACAGGTACTCTGAATTCATCAGTGAAGATGATGTGATCTGGGCACACAGGCGGTACGCTAAACTTTTTGAGTCAACTTTCAGAGAAGAAAAGTTGTCAGCAAGACAAGGGAAAGACCATAAGAAATTTCATTGGTGTTCCCCCTTGGATATTTAGAGAAGCATATTAAAAAATGCATACAAATTAAATCAACACTTTAACGTGGAACCCAGATGTAAGGTGAAACCTGAGGAGTGTCCTACTCAATTCTTACATCATGCAGAGTAGCAGATGTGGCACCTCCATGTGCTAAGAAGTTTCCAGAAGAAACAGTTGTAGGGGGAACATTTAAAACTTGGGCAAGTATTCAAAACCGGGAAAGTATACAAAACTCTGAGCCTTGTCATCAAAACGTTATCTGGCTTCCTCAGGAAGGAAATTAATTTGGATACCAGCTCAGAGTCTGGGTGCTCGGATAAAGGTAAAACATTGTCTCAACTTATGATGTTTTCAGTCTATATGTTAAAATCCTATGATCTTTGTCTCATTTCCATCTTTGAAGTCTCTCCCACCTCAAATAAATGCATCTCTAATATTAGTCATTTTTCTTGATAAGAAGACTAACTGAATAATTTCCAAGAAAGAATAAATTGCAAATGAGTCTTTATTTATTTATTTTTCAACAAGAATGTTTATTGTTTAAAATTTGTCTCAGAATTATTTTGGTGATTAAATCTTGGCCTACCTGTAGCAAATAAAACCTAATTTTGCTCTGAAGTTAGGCTTGATTGGACATATGTGTTAAACATATATTATCCTTAAATGGGTGAGTATAATATTTTCATATACAGATTCAAAAAGTATTCTTAATCTAAGCTGGAAAACTGTGATTTCTCTGAGTATTGATTCCAGGGAACGACCATCAGGAGACATGCTCAACAGTGAAAGTTCAGCTTAAAAGAATTCACCAAAAGTAATTTCAGTTAGGGTTTTTTTAGCCAACTTTCCTGGGCTTTTTTGAGGTACTATATTTTTTCAGCTTTACACAATCACCTCAGCAGCTAGCCTAAGAGTTTGCTCTCTTCCTCTTCTGTACGTTCTAGATTTTAGGTGCTGTGAAATTCGATAGTGAATCCAAGTTTAGTTGCCAATGTTTTTGACTGTCGGAGATGCTGGCTGCGTTCAATGGCTAACAAATTCCAAGAGACAAATATGAATTCGGAATGTCTAAGTCCGGCAGTCTTTGGTTGTTGCATGGATTTGTGTTCTCCTGTAGCCTGGAAAGATCCCTATGCTATTATGCTTCAAAGAAATAACTTCTGGTGTGCATAACTTTGTGGGTAAGCAGCGATGATGAACTTTTACAGAAAAATCCCATTGAACTGAATAGGGAAGAAATCTATAGATTTTCCCAGAAATCTAATACGTTTTCATTAGATTGTCCTGAAAGTGAAAAATTGAGTGAAATTTGTGCTGTAAATGTTATTTATTCAAAATTAACTGGTAGAAGGGATATTCTAAATTTCCGCTTCAGTCGGATAGTATGGTTCGAAGGGTCTTTAAAGTTTTTTGTATTTTCAGTTTTAATGGTGAAGTCATTAGGGCTGAAAAATAACCAAATTTCACTCTCCTTTTTCCCAAGTCCCAGCTTATCACTTTTGAATAATTAAAGCTTCTTTTGCTCTGAGATAGCTGCACTGATACTATGCGGATATGGAAAAGACAGTTTTCAAAGGAAGGTCATTCATGGTAAAAAGGTTTACTATTCCGTGTGTTTGCCCCTAATATTTTTCCCTTTTAGTTACTAGCAGCAGTGTCATATTAAATGACTTCCCCCTTTAAACTGTTAAGTGGTGCTAGTTCAGTTTTAGCGGTAAGTCGCCAGCAGACTCGGGGGAGAAGTGCTATCTCCTATGGCCCTGAAAATTGATATTGAACATGGAAGGAAAAATCTCACAAGCTGATAGCAATTAGCTAAAAAGGATTTGCGACTCCATGATTCATCACACTAGGGGATCAAAGTCATTTACAGAGAGTGTTTCTACAGTCCCTGCCTGCTGCTCTAAAGATATACCTCTGTTTATCTCTCACACTGCGGTGTGACATTTCCTTTTTTAAGAGCCCATTTTCTTAGAAACATAACAGTGGGCTGCTGCAGCACAGGCAGTCTTTGATTCTCCACTGACTGCCTAAATGACACGATGGCTCTAATGGCACAGCTTTAGTGGGAGCTTGCAATGGGAATTGGACTTATTATTTACATAAATGGACTAACAGGTCAGGTCTGGTACTTGCTTGTAAAAACGAGGACAAGGTCTTCTCGTGGCAAGTGGCATAAGGCAGGCCCGTGGCTCTGGAGCTCTGTGGAGCTTTTATGATTTTTTCTTCACCATGAACACGAACTTTCAAAATTAAACATCACTTTCTATACATGTTTTTAGAGCTATATTACAATAGCATCCTATAAAGAGGATTAAAAGAAACCTACCACAATACCAAAGCCTTTATCGTTGAAAAATTTTAGGTTTTTTAAGAGAACTATACTTCTCTGTCCTTCCAAAACTAACACTTTGAAAAGAGTCTCATTTGTCAAAATGTAATTTTGCTTCTATAATAGTGTGATATGAAAGAAAGAAGAAAGAAAAAAACCTGAACGACCACTGCATTTTGCTGCTTCCAGGACCAAAGGTTCCCTGTTATCTCAGTATTAGGAACTGGATTTTTTTTCTCAGAGCCACAACCCGAATTCATGAAAATCTTATAACTTCTAAAGATATTTTGTTCACTGAGGCTGGAAACACTGATCTCCTTAGTGGAAGGTGAAATGGAGTTTATTCAGTGATAATGGTGTTATAGGCTTCCTCCGGTGTATTTTGGTCAGAATTTTACAAGAGGGCGAGATTTTCAGTAGCCTGGTCCTAACTGCTGGTTATCTCACTCCTTTGATAGTAAGTACTAAGTAAGTATAAAAAGTTCACAATGATGTGGCAATATTTACTCTTATGTGGTAACTTCTAATTAATACTAATTACTTTGTTGTGAATCCAGCCCTAGAAACACTGAAATACATAATATGACCTAGGAAATGCAGCAGACCTAGAGTCCTTTCTTGGGTTGTTGAACAAGTTTTGTTTTATTTAGTTGTCTGTAGCTGTGGAAACAATCTTACAAGTCTGTGGGACTCATTCAGAAAGGTGTCAATTTATTTACTTACCTCTCTATTGAGTCGGTAGCTAAAACTAGGCCTACCCCAGAGTTCACCTGAATATTTTGATATTTTGGAATGAGTTCTTATTACATTATGCTTTCATGTGACATGAACAGGCATACCCCAGTTCTTCTAGTCATCTTTGTTTCCTTTGCCTTTTTCCCCCCCTGTTTTTTGTTTTGTTCTTGGTTTTGTTTTTCACCCCTAGAAGACTGCTTTATAAGATTATCCAATGATCTGCAGGACAAATGCGTAATGCCTGCACTTGAAGGATGGTGAGTACATAACAAGTGGGACAAGGACTGCAAGCAGAAGATCTTTTTGGAGCTCGAGATTTGCATTTGATTTTCACTTTGGATACCAGTATCTGCTCCTGTGATTAATCTTTGTGTAGGCTGTCTCTGGTAGCTTCCTGCTTTGACTTCTTTTCCAAGAAACATCTGGGAAGTGGTTTATTACAGCATCTTGTATGTTAAAACCAATCTGCTTCAGGAGTTCTTATCTCTTCTTACAGGAAAGAAATATTCCTTTGGGTTCAGTGCTGTAACTTGCTGGTATATCTTACACACTGTAACCTGAAAACCTTTAAAGTTTATGGCACACATCTTGGAGCCCAGTGGACTTGGAAGATAAACAATCAGGACACTGATTTGTGTGCTTAAGCAGGGCTCGAGGAGAATAAATCCAAAACTCAGATTTCTTGTGCTATAAAGACAGAAACGGACCCCTTATCCACAAGGGAAATGTGGTCCCATAAGAAGTGGCCATGTCCAGTCTCAGGCTGTTATCACATATGCTAAAACCAGCAGCATATTCTAGCAAGATGTTGATGTTGCTTCTCTTTAGAGCAGCAGCAGAGTGCTCTTGACAGTGTTCCCCCAGAGTCGTCCTACCCTGCAACTGCCAGATGGTGTTCATATCAAGTGCACAGCCGGCACTAACCTGCTCTTCCCCAGCCTATGCGAATCCCTTTAGATGAGGGGCAGAGATTTTCCTTAGGGTCCTATGCAGAGGAAAGGAAGAGAATTTCTCTTCTTGGTGGCTGACTCATTTGCTTACAAGTAATTTCTGCAGTAGAAATGGTTGTGCAAACAGAGTGAAAACTGTCATTTAAAATCTGTTCATCTTCACAAGCTAAATAGGAGGGAGAAGTGGCTTTAGAGAGTATTCATTGGGCACCATTCTTGTACAGCAAGTAAATACAGCTTGAGAGGGTCTGGTGGACAGATGAGACACTGAACTCGCCCACTAAGAAGATCCAATGCTCAAAGGAGTAATAATACATTAACTTCTGTGCTTCTGCTCTGTTTGAAAGGACACGACTATAGAAGAGGTAGTTGAGAGAATAGAGTATGAGTTGTGGTGAACTCCGATTTCTAAAGACAAATAAGGTTTCAGAAGCAGCTTTTAGAAAGCTTGACAAATTTTGAAAGAGAAGAGAAATCCCAGTAAAGCTCAAAATACTGAGCTGATGCATTTCTGATGAAAAATAATTAGTGCCCTCACTCTTGCAGAAGCAATAATTTATTTCTGTTTTTGTAGGATAATTTTTGCTGTGTAGAAACAGTTTGAAGAAAGGTATTTAAAACTTTTATTTTATTTAGCATAATCTGGTATTAATGAGATTTACCATAGGACTGGACCCTAGTAGTCTGTAACATGTTTTATTGAATTTATGTAAATATTTACTACTACAATAAGCTAATGGTAATTTAAAAGAGTTTATTTCTGGTTGAATGTACTGTAATTAAAAATAATAATCAGGAAGTATTATGTGTTGGTATTACAGTCTGGGAAAAAAACAAATTAATTCTCTTGAACATTTGAATTCTCAGAATCACAGAACTGTTATTTTTAATCTGTCTATATGAGGCGGAAACATCAAAATATGTAGGTGCAAAGCATCACGTGACTATAAATTTATGCCATTTACCTCAACTAAAAATCTGGCCTGCTGGTATTGTATATGAATTACTGTATGAATTAGTGAATGATTTTACCTATATAAACAGTTCCTGTCCTGTCCAAAATGATTTCCATTTAGTCCCAGAATAAATAGCATTTATGCATGTGAACAAAGTTCATAACATGTGTATAAACATGTCGTCTTTGGGCTCCAGTCTTTTCAAATGAACATCCAGGGGACAAAAAATTTCCTCAAATAAATATGCAGGAAAGCAAATAAGAAAACGACCAAATGCAGTTAATGTAAATGTTTGTCATTACTTACCCACATATGCCTGAAGCGTCTTTTTTTGCTTAGACTGCACATATGCAAAGTGAAAATGTATATATTTCCCACTCTTTATTTCTGGGCTTTTTGCATGTTAGAAATGTTGTAACTCCGAGACCAATTTAAAATCTTGTTTGTAAATGATTTCTAGCTGCTTCCTCAATTAAAATTAATTTTTATCGGTAAAATGCATTCCTCCAACTATCTTTTTTTTTTTTTCTCTCCCTCTAGCATAAGGAGGTCCTATTTCCTCTAACATCTTGTCATTTGTTCCCACCCTTGTACTACAGTTTTTCCTTCTCCTGCTGTATCTGTAGTGCCAATATGACGACTTATGGAGTTGCTATATAAATCAGGAAATAGCCAGCCTTTGTCACCTAAGGAAATGTAGCATCTAATTGCATCCAATCTGTTTCTCTTTCACGCATGCACATGCATGAATCTACTGAGGCAACAAAGAGATAGGAATCCTATGAAACTATTTTTCATACTTGCTTTCATGTTTGCTCTGTAAGTAGTGCAATGGTTGTAAGTCTTCTGTCTTCTGTTGCATTAGATTTGTTTTTTCAAGATTGTATCATGATACAATGTCATGGAAAGAAAATTAATAAAATCAGTGATGACAAAATCTAAACCCCAGTTTCTACATGAAACTTGTGTTTTATTCTACCTCTTCCTGATTTTGAGATGAATTTTCACAACATTTTTGTTCAGAGATTTTTAAATAGTAAAAAATGAGTTTTTTGGAAAGAAAACTGGGTTCTCTGTTTGGTGTGTGGCAGGTGTCATTTATCCTTTTAAAAAGCTTTCCTGTCTTTCTTGCTGGTTGATGCTCCTGTGTCCGGGTACAGCACATTTCTTGACCAGGTTTTTAAACATACAGTCAGTATAAGTCACTTTAGAGCATGTTATTAGAGCTATTTCTTACCTCTGGCTGATGTCCCAGAAGAAGATGATAAATCATTTGCTTGTGTTACAGAAGGGGAAAAAAAAATCAATGTTCAAAACTTCCATGGTCAGCTTTACTCAGGACAACTAAACTCTACAGTGATAAAATAGTGATGATGTCATCGATAAAGTAAATTAATGCTGTGAACAACTGAGAATCGTGAACTACCTTGCAGCATGCTGTAGAATATGAAGAAAAGTTTTGGAGAATTAAGTTGCAAACTCTAGTGGTTTTTGGACTCTAAGAACAAGGTGAGATTCATCTTTAAAAGCCAGAGTATACAATTAACTTTTTTACAAGCAGAAGATACACATAGGCAGTGACAGGACCAAATCCTGGGATTTTGTCTCTTCTGAAGCCTACTGGTGAAGAGAACAGGTTACTGCATCCCAGCAACTACAAAGGCAATAACTAGACATATCTATGTGTACATGCTATGAGAATTTGAATTCACTGAGCATTTCATGTACTTATTAATTTCTAGAAGTGAATTTCAGTCAGCAAATAGCCACTGAAAGACAGATAATTAATTTCCACAGCTGTGCCAGTTTCATATTCACATATTGTATATAGGGACTTGAGAAGAAAACAGGTTCACGTGCTACCCATTAGAGTGACCCATCTGTCATGTAACTCCTATGTCAGTGGGCAGGGAATGATGCCTGAGACTGGTTTCTTCTAGATATCTCATCTGCCTTAATACTGGTACTGGGAGTCTCTGTAAATGGTCCCAATGTCACCTGCTAGAAAAGGAAAATGGGGCTTGTATCCTGAGTTGTCTACAAAACTCCTGCAGTCCAAGCCTGTTCCAGGGCTAGCTGGGAAGTGTGCTAGTTTTGAAGGATTCACAGTTCCTGCAGCATACCAGCAAGGGAGCTGCAGCCAGTGAATATCACTTATCGAAGGGATAGCCCTATGCACTTCATCAGATGCAAAACATGTCAACAATTAATCAGGTCAATTTCATGTCATTAATTACGTTTACAGATTCAATATAGAGGGAAAAAAGCACTCTTAAATAAAAATTCCAAACAGTAATATAATTAATTGGGATGATAATGACAAGGCATAAACTTCAAGGTGAGATTGTTTCTTTAAAGCAAGATGAACAACTGTTATCTAACATACATCTGGGGACAACTGTATCCTGCTAGGGAGAGGAACTAGGTGGTATTTTTCTTATCTCAAGATTTTGCAATCGTGTGAACACTCAATCCACTAAAGTCCAGTAGGTTAATAATATCAAATAGAACAATTAATCACACATATGTTCTTTTCACACAGTAACTGAAAAGCTTTGGATTACTTAACCTACAGAAAAATACATCCAAATGAGATGAACAAGTGGCTGATATGGTAAGTGTGAAGTATGAGGAGAAATGCTCCTCAAAGCAATTTTTAGCTTGCGAGGAACATGTGTCTTTGATTCAGGTGCAGGGATGAAAGTACACCAGGAAATGACCACGGCAAGATCAAAATCTACCCTGGGTGAAGTAAAAACACAGACAGAGGTTAGAGGAGGGAGAATGTGATTCTCGTAATCTGCTGTTTAGTTTTAAATGCAAGAGATTTTTTGTTCAGAGTGCGGAGTGCATCAGCAGAAGAGGATCACTGTTACATCCTATCCTGGCATTAATCTGACGGATATTGGGAATTCGAGCAGCAAGAGAAGAGTAGGTTGTTCTGGCAGAAGTCTGAATGCATATGAAAGGAGGGGAGTAAAATGTCTGAAATCAGGAAGCTAGGGGGATGGTCTTGATAAAGTTGTGCTAAACTGCTGGTTGCCAGGTTGTGAGCCTTTCGAGTAAAACAGAATGATGTTCTCAATGTTCAAAGTATTTTACTTCTGAAATAATTTAATTGATTGGAAATGAAGTGAAATATTTGGTTCTTTCCAGATTTAATAGGCAAGGAGAGAAAAGGAGAACTCGTTTTGAACCTAGGTTTCAGACTCTTTATCCCAGTTTGATACAGGATTTGAGATGATACAGACATATATCAATGAATTCATAAATACAGTCTCTAGAATTTAATTGTTGTTCGTACCTAAATGTCAGGTGTATCCCCACAATGGCCTTTACATTTTGGATGCTGAAACACTGCCTTCCAATGACTTGCAGAGACATCTTTGAAAAATTGTATTCCTTCCTTGCGTCTTTGCAATCCCTGAGTTTCTCATGGAACATCCTGATGATCTTTCGGGAGGAGAAAGAGTTCAGAAACAGAGCATTGAAGGGAAGATAAAATATAAAGTTGCAAAGATGAGCTGAATAGGAATCAGTGACTGAAAAAGATTATTACATTTAGGACTTTTACCAGTATATAGGTAAATATGTGTATGTGTAATATCAATATCAATAATGGCGGGGGGTGTGTGTCTAAATTCTGGATATGGCAAAGAATTCATGTTCACTGAGGATACACCAGAAGACCTGCTGTTCAATAGACTGGTAAGAATCTGTCTCAGTTTCAGTACTGAAGGTGTTTTTAGCAAATTCTTTTAGGAATTTTCAATCTGTGGTTTTAATCTTCATTTCTCTCAGTACATTAGACACCAAAATAGGCCTGCGTGTTCTGCAGTAACTAGGGTCAGCACTTATGAAGGTGGTTGAGTCATTTGCCATGCTCACTTTCTCTGTTTTTAATAGAAATTGTGTGTTTTTGTCAGTTGTACAGTTACTTAAGGAATTTGAACTCCAGAGAGGATGATGTCCTATTCCACTGAATTAATTTGATTTGGTTTGTTCTTCTATGTCTCCTTGTGACAGTGCTTCAACTTTATTTTGGGCCGATATTTTCCCAGTATCATCCATACCGAAGCCTCATCCATATGAGGAGTTATAGTCTAAACTACCCTGCTCAGGCTACAGGACTTATTTCTTTCCTTGCTCATGTACTTCTCTGGACTCAGAAAACTTCACCTTGCAAAGCTTCTTATTTGTGAGATAGTTAACACACACCTGGCCTTTGTTTTACATCTAGATTCTGTACATTGTTAAATATCTGATTTTCTTGGGCTATCCTACTGTAAAGTGTGGGGTTTTTGGTTGTACGTCAGCACTATCAAAAGTATTCATTTTGTTGAACCTAGTAGAGATCTGGAAATCCTGCACCAATACATAAAATTGCAGACAGCATTTTTGGCCTGGAAAAACAAATGATATGTTAGCTCTATTCAACCTGCTGTCCCTAACCCCTCATAGGACGATGTGAACTCTTCACTGCTACCCGAAATCAGGCTCAATCCCTAGCTATTCCAAAGACTCCCAGGTCTTTGGACCTCAGTCTAAGGGAAGAGGCACAAGTCTCCAAAGTAGATGTGGTAGAGCTGCTTGAGCTACTAATTATTACAGCACTGGGAAAATATTGAAGACTTCATCTCCAGAAGTTAGACCATACGCTGAGGCAAAAACTGAAAGGTCAAGTGAAACAGTTTTAATATGGTAGCAATGGGCTTGGAAGAAGCAGAGAAATGAAGACAGAGATTCTTCTTTTGTGGGGACTCCATCCTCTTTCTTGTCTTTTTTTTCCCTCAGGATGTTGAGTGAGTTCTGGGACTGAGATGGCTCCTGGATACTTGGTGAACTGACACTGGGGTTGGTTTCCAGTGATGTCAGTGTGTGACTGTCCCAAAGAAGGACAAGGAAAAAGTGGGAACCAGTCATGTACATACTGAATGGCAGATAAGCCTGGCACTTGAGAGAGAAGAGTTATTTCTGTGAGGGAAATCCACTATCTATTCTGTAGGGAGGGTTTTTCCCTGACTCCCTTAGTTTTTCCCAGTAACCTTGACTCTCCACCACCTGCATCAAGACTTTTTAATGCACCCATCTGTGAATAAACACACCTGGTATTAATCCTGGGCATAGAGCCCACATGAGTGAAAGAAGGAATGAGGTGAGGAGGAAAAGGTGCAGGGTGATTATAGGTATGTTTAAAACCTAACTAATCTGGGGGTCTTTTTTTCTTTACCTTTATAATCCACATAATGTTGTGTTTGAAAGAAAAATGTTGTACAAAGAAGGAGGAAGAGGTGGTGTGGCTTCCCTCACAGTATGTTGAGAACCAAGCTGTGCTGAGAAACATGTCTTTCTAACATAGCCACTACAGAGGAAACTCTCTGACAGTGTTGCAAATCTATGCACTTTGATTGTGCTTTATTAGCCAGTTGAGTCCTAATGTGCAGTTACTGAGATGTACCTGTATAGCAACTATGCAAAGAGTAAGAAAGCAGGCATATAGATAAATAATTATATATCAGCAAGAGTTGTTGACTGACTTAAAAAAAAAAATAAAATATCTAGTTTGGGGTTCTGTATCAAAGGGATTACTTTTTCTCCTAAGTAAAAGACTTAATGTCTGTCGTTTTGTTTTATTTCTTGAGGGTTTTTTTGGTACATTCACAAATTGATTGAGAGATGATGCAGGTATCAGGATTTCTTTTTTATTGGTTCTTTCACAAATAGTTTTTTAGTTGTCTGAAGCTTTTACAAAATGTACTGCATTATTTAATGAATAAGTGCAATGAGAAAATCTACGCTTTATCTAATTTACAGAATGAAGTTTGAGTACTGAAGACAACATCTATCAAATTTGAGTCTCCTATATGAAGATATTTCTAGCTGTGTTTGTTCTTTTGGTTCATGACCTGATTATTGTTTCATGAAAAATAATTAGAATAAATTGAAGTCATAATATTCAATCCTCATTGCAGGGCAAACCAAAAAACCCCTAATAAAATCTGGTTACTAATATTACAGCAAGTTACCTTGCTATTATGAACAAAGCATGCAACATGGCTCTGAGACAAAAATAATGAAATACTTTCTGTTAAGGGTGTGAATTTTTTTCAACATCTGTTTGAAAGAGAATTGCAAAATGAAAGCAAATGGACTTTCTGCTTGTATGATTGTATGACATGCTAAAACTGATCTTTTCAATGGTGTTAATGGCATACTAGAAGATCTGTGTTATTTCAAAAGTAGTTAATTGAAATAATTAGTTAACATAAGGTCTTACCAGGTGGTAAGCCCTCAAGCATATAGTAGAAGGTAGTATAGCTTGAAACTGTTGAGAGGAACAGAAAGAGACTGGAAGCCCATTTTGTTGCAAATGATGTATGAGATCATATAATAATACCTCTGATACAATATCTTATCAGTATTATTATTATTATTTATCTTTTTGCAAAGAATGTGTACTAATTAATGAAGTGGGGACTGGGCCACCAGGAATAGGTGCTGCCCTGTTCTGTTCCTGTCTTGTTGGATGTCATTCCGTGGCTTCCATAGCCGGACTTCCAGTAAATCCAGTGTAACTTTTTATGGAGTAATAACAGTGTTGTATAACCTGGAAATGTGCCAAATATCTGTCTTGCCCAGTCTGCTTTGTCTTTAAGTGGTGTGATTTGGTTAATGTTTGAGTAACAGGGGAGAAGGAAGAAGAAACTACTTTGGTGTTAATGTCCTCCAACACACATTGAAAACAGAAAAATGTCCTGAATTCCCATAATTTTAATTTCATAGATACATAGTTGAGCTACTTTAGACTACCAGAACATGCCCTGGCAAAACCTTTGTATTTTTCTACTATAAACTAAGCATAAATTCAGTGGTAGATGACAGATTACTTCATATACCATGCAAGCAAGCCCAGACAATAGCTTTAGCCATGACTGATTGCCTTGCTGTAACCCACTTTATGTTAAATGTATTCTTGCTGTTCAATTCCACAACTGTAATTTTGTTCTTCTGCACCGCTCAGCCCTCTGTGGACTAACCAGGTTCCTTCAGTAATGATTTCTTTTCTATTGTATTGTTTTCTGCATAATCAAGTTGGTAGGTAGGGGTTTAGGTGACACAGCCATCTGTCAAGTTCATTTGCTCTGAAAATGCAAGAAATAATGGCCTCTACAACTTGGGGCTATCTGTTATAAAGGAAGAATATCAGCTTTTACCCTGCACCATCTTCTCATCTCTTCAAATTATCATTTTTTCTACTTTCTATATAAAATACATAAGGTTCTCTTGACATGACTGATTGGTGAAAAAGAAAGCTATCACATGTCCACCTTGTATTGCAATTTATGCAAGCAATCCAATTAAGGAGAAGCAGCTAACATCCAGACTAATGTGCCTGTCGTGAAACTAAAGAGACTGCTACAGACTGCTCCACTCAAGTGTTATCATTGCTGGTTCTCTGACATGCTAACTGCTTCCTCCTTGAAGTTTGCATAATATTTAAATGTAAGGGAGTTTGCATGCCACAAAGGAAAGGGAAAACAGTTATTCATTTTTCCTCCTCTAAAATAAAATGCTCATAATAATTCTTATAGGGAGCCTTTATCAAATTGTATCTGTTTGCCAAAATGACATGCACTTGGTGGGGAAAGATATAAAAAGCTGCCTGTGGGTTCTCAACCTTTTTCAGATACAGCCGAAGCAGACTGGGATAATCCAGGAATGATCCCACTTTTCTGTGTATGTGTGCGGAGTTGTTTATATAGCTGAATAACATTTACCTAACACGATGCCTGTAGAGCTGGAAAAGTTTTGGTTGCTCTAGGTCAGAGGCATCTTTATGTTAGACCAATTTGTTATTGCCCCTACTAAAATGCAGAATGACCAAGTGCTCCTACTCAGCTTAGGCCTCCAATGGCCTGGTTAGAAAGAAAACCACTTCCAGATGCCCTTAAATGGTACTGGTGAAACATGGAATTTCCTACTTCAATGAAAATGTAATTATTAAATGGAATGTCACACTCTTATCACACTTTTACCTAACCAATTCCCCCATCATCCGCCTCTCAGGGCCACTGACGTGAGATAAGACTCTCTGCTGGATGAGAGATTCCCTGACAAAGGAACAACTGTTGTTCACAAGTTAAAAAATGAACCTGAACAGCAGGAGTAAAAAGTGATAAACCCATTAGTGAAATTAGTTAGCATCAGTAGCCATGTACTGAGTATTTCCAAAATATCAAGTCAGTCTTAAACTGTATATGAAAAGCAGACAAAACAACAAAACAAAGATTTCAAAGAAGCTATTCTGCACTGTATTTCTGCCCCACGGTGCAGAACTTGAGGTCCCTTGTATCGGTGCTGTGCGATACATTTAATGCAGAATTGAACATGGTCCTTCGGTCTTATCCCTGGAGTTCTTTGAACTGTGCCATTGTCACAGAAGCTGGGCATGGAAAGTTATGCTGATCCCACAAAGAATTAATTGTTCTAGCCAAACTTGCATCTACTGCAAGTTTTGTGTGCTGTTTAATCACAGAATAATATTTTCTAGTCCAGACAAGTATACCGTTTCTTTCTGGGGTCAGATTTTAAGCATCACAGAACTTCATGAGACTTGAACACTGCACAGCGTGTAGTGTATTTATAATCAATTGCAAAGGTGATTTTGAAAGTAGAGTGAAACGTGCTTAACTTTAACTGTTGAAATCCGGGCTAGATGCATGTTGCTCTTTTGATTTTTCAGGAAAATGCCTTTTACACCTGGGACCAGCCACGGTGCCTCGGATGTGTTGGTGTTTTTCTGGAAATCATTACCACTGGCCAGGCAAAAAGCCAGGTACCTGATTTAGTGCCATGCTTTGTTACTGTGTTCTGGATTTGGAGGTATAATTGATCTCATAGAATATGAGGTAGCGAGAAGTCAGATCATGGATGGAAGAGAATGTCCACTATCTTGGTGTTAAATATAGGAATAGAAAAGCAGTAGCACCACCAGAAAATATGTGTAAGTATCTCAAATCTCCCATGAGTTCTTTTTGCCTGCAACTTACATGTAAATATATTAAAGCTGGCTGCTTATACTATTTATATTGTAGATCATATCGCACTGTTCCTATTGGTCAGAATTTCCAGTTGAATGTCATCTCCAATTTTACACTTTATGTTTCAAATATTTGGAGAAAAACAACATGTACGTGATATGTCACCGCTAAACTGAAAATTATTATTTTAATTTGAAAAATTTTATCCACATCTTTCTTTGATGCCCTGTGAAACACAACCAACCACACACACTCCCATCTAATACTCAGTCAAATTCAGACTAGCTATAAATAGGTGCATCTCCTGTCGGAATTTCTTGGCCTCTGTTATTAAAAGAAAGTTAAAAGGAGAGGAAATAAACCTGGGCTTAAAGAGGCAGAAACTAGATCTGGGCTAAAACTGGCCCAGAAATATAGAACCAAATGTTCAAGTACTGCAAAGAAAGTTGTGATGGCTTCAGGAAAAATACAATTTACCTACAACGTTATGCTGCTCACACTAAAGTGACTGGCAGATAAACTTGCAGTGGGGGGGTCTTTAAGAAGCAGGAACAGCCAGTTGAAGTAGTAATAAACAGAAGGCAAAGTGTAATTCTGGATTTAGTTATCTGGGAATTAGTTGTTTAGGAATAGGTGGTGGAGCTCTACACTGCGGAAAACGCGACGCCTGAGAATCAGCAAGCAGCTGGGGACAAGCATTCACACCGCCATCGCCTTGCCTTCAGCCGCTCAGATACACGGGCAGGGTCAGATGAAAGGAGTGGAAATAGGACCAGAAACTTCAAGTGGCTTTGTAAAACAACAGGAATGCAGACGTGCATGTGTGGGTGCAGGTGGTCCAGAAACATGGATGCTTTTCAACTCTCTGTGAAGACAATCCTTGCCTTGACATCAGTGACCATGAAGCTCGGCCTAGCTGTTCAGGCTGCTTATATATTCATAGGCAAAAATGTACACCTAATCTGGGACTTTTACTTTCCAGAGTGTTAGGTGAACATTGCTGAAAGTCGCAGATGTATGCTTTGGCTTTTTATACGAAATAATTCTGAAGCCTTTTCTCCCTGTTAAATGCAGAATTTAATTTAGTCATGCATATCATAAAAATATGGGATACACCACGAGACTAAGTAACCACACTGAAAGAAACAGTTTTTGGAATTTCGTGACTTAGAAATGATTTATTTTCCTAATAATACTTCACTTGGATTTCAGTGCACCACTATTTTCTTAGTATTAGCTAAAGTAAATTGTTGAGATAGCTAGTTTATTAGGTGCCAGACAAAGTTTTTGCCGTGATAGGTACCCCAAAACTGAGGAACAGAAATTCACAACATTTAAGATGCTATAAATGTCTGGGATTTCTGAGAAAGTGCTAAGATTCTTCCTGGAAAACCAGATTTTTTTAGCACTTTTTAGTTGAGTATATGCATTTACTTATTGCTTCTGAAACCATTGGCTACAGAGTGTATTTAATTGAAATAAAAGGGGGGGGGCTAATCTACACAAATTTGTTAATTTTACTTTAAATTTTTACTGGTTACAGCTGTTAATTGCAAGAAATTCAGCAGAGTAAGGAAGGCTCCCCCCAGGCCTGCACATAATGTAAAGGGTATATCCCTAGTACTTAGAGAAGATCCCCAAATTCAAGTTCTGTTTATTAGTCTTATAATTTTAAAAAAGTTTTAACATAGACAGAATTTAAAAGGTTATGACAGCTATGTTCTGTAGCCAGCAGCTGATATAACATTTAAAGTATCATAAGATCACAGAATCACAGAATCGTTAGGGTTGGAAGGGACCTCTGGAGATCATCTAGTCCAACCCCATCCTAACACCTCTTTTATTTTTAGATAGAATACACGTATTTTTCCCAGTCATTTCTAAAAAAATTTTACTAAATAGAATAAAAGAATCATAGAATGGTTTGGATTGGAAAGGACCTTAAAGATCATCTAGTTCCAATGCCCCTGCCATGGGCAGGGACACCTCCCACTAGACCAGGTTGCTCAAAGCCCCATCGGACCTTGCCTTGAACAGTTCCAGGGGTGGGGCACCCACAACTTCTCTGGGCAGCCTGGGCCAGTGCTTCACCAACCCCAAAGTAATGAATTTCTTCCTAATATCTACTCTCAATCTACCGTCTTTCAGTTTAAAACTGTTACCCCTTGTCCTATCACTACATGCCTTTGTAAAAAGTCCCTCTCCGGCTTTCTTGTAAGCCCCCTTTAGGTACTGGAAGGCTGCTATAAGGTCTCGCTGGAGTGTTCTCTTCTCCAGGGTGAACAACTCCAACTCTCTCAGTTTGTGTTGATAGGAGAGGTGCTCCAGCCCTCTCATCATCTTTGTGGCCCTCCTCTGGACTCACTCCAGCAGGTCCATGTCTGTCTTCTGTTGGTGGCCTCAGAGCGGGATGCAGTACTCCAGGTGGGGTCTCACCAGAGCAGAGCAGAGGGGAAGAATCACCTCCCTCGACCTGCTGACTATGCTTCCTTTGATGCAGCCCAGAATGTGGTTGGCTTTCTGGGCTGTGAGCACACATTGCCAGATTATGTTGAGCTTCTCATGAACCAACACCCCCAAGTCCTTCTCCTCAGGGCTGTTCTCAATACATTCTCCACCCAGTCTGCATTTGTGCTTGGGATTGCCCCTACCCAAGCGCAGGACCCTGCACTTGGCCTGGTTGAACTTCACAAGTTTTGCACAGGCACACCTCGCAAGCCTGTCCAGGTCCCTCTGGATGGTATCCCTCCCCGCCAGCATGTCGACTGCTCCACACAGCTTGATGTTGTCTGCAACCTTGCTGAGTCAACACTCAGTCCCACTGTCCATGTCACAGAGAAAGACGTTAGACAGCACCAGTCCCAATACCAACCCCTAAGGAACGCCACTTGTCACTGGTCTCCACTTGAATATTGAGACATTGCTTTAGGTGTGACCATCCAGTCAATTACTTATGTACCGAGTACTCCATCAAATCCATGTGTTGCCAATTTAGAGACGAGGATGTCATGTGCGACAGTGTCAGTTGCTTTGCACAAGTCCAGGTAGATGATGTCAGTTCCTCGTCCCGTATCCACGAACACTATAATCCTGTCATAGAAGGCCAGCAAATTTGTCAGGCACGATTTGCAATGTTTATTACAGACATGAAATCTTAAATGCATGCTACCAGTGCTGCCATATGTTTTCCTGGAACCTCACAAAGCAATTATGAACATTGTAAGAATTCATCCCATTTATACCAGTAGCAATTCCATACCCATAGCTGTTTTATTATATCATCTGTTAGCAATATAAAGCTAATATTTGCTTATAGCATACTTTCAGTGGTATAATTACCACACATCACTTTGACGTCCAATTAGAATTTTTTTAAGTGAATGGAAGTAGCCCAAGGTAGACAGTGTTGAGCAAGTTTGGCCACATAAAACGGGGCCAATATTAATTAATAATTAATATATATTTGATATATTATAATTAATATAATTCTATAATGTAATAATTAAATATAATGTATTAAATACATATAATATATTATAATTAATATAATGTAATAATTATATGTATATTATAATTCATATACTTAGAGGCATGGTTAGGGCCTATGGGACAAATAATCTAGCTGGGTGAGAACTCGATGTTATGTTTCAGAGAAAAAAAGTTTTTTTCTACAACGAAATGAAAACATATTGTTAAATATTTTCTCTTATACATGATTGAAATATTTTGCTTCAGACTTATTTTTATAATGATATGACATGAAATAAAGGTAGTGAAATAATAACAAAAATGGCAAATTTCACTTTCAGAATAACATATTTCAAAGTCGGTTTTAAATTCTTTTTTTTTTTTTTTTCAATGCAGAATGTCATGAAGAATAATATTTCCATGAAACACAATCTTTTGATGAATTTGTAAATAGGAGTTACAGAGTTTGCTTTTCATAGTTTTAAATTTTCATTAAAATCTCAAAAGGGAAAAGTTTGTCATTTTTCATGCATTAGTTCAAGAAAGTTTTTTTTAGATATATATTTTGGGAAAGAATATTTTTGCCCAGCTCTGGTTGAAACTTAGGACCTTCTGACCCTTAGCACAGAGTTCTGTTCTTTGTGCAAAAGTAATTTCTAGTAATGGTAAGCAGTGTTTTTCTATGCATGACCCATGCTCAAAGAGGAATTTTCTCAGTTGTTTTAGAACTATCTTCTGAACAGCAGATGTATGGGCTTGTGTAAAATTTTAACATTTCAAGAGTGGTATTCCACTTCTTTTTCTAAATATGAGGTTAAATTTACTGGCAGACAATGAAGGTAGTTCAACATGTCCTTCTGCTTGAGAGGGAAGATGTTACCAGTCACTGAGCAGATGATACGTCGTTTCTGTACAAGACAGTAACTCCTGGCTCTGCTGACTTCAAAATTCAATGAAAAGCAGGAGATGAGATCTGCTGCCTTTCTCAGGAAGCTGTGGCTTCCTGCCCTGTTGCATTAGAGAGAATATCTATCAGTGGGAGGTCTCTGGATCTGCTTGTGGATACAGCACCTCAGCTGCGGTTTGCTGGCACCTTGATTTGGAAAGGCAGCAGTACCTGAGATTTTCCGTGCTAGGTACTGGAAATCTATTCCCAGGTCTATGACCAGTGATGTTATAAAGTCTCTCAGATTTATAAAATAGACAGTTGAATCTCACCTGGGTCCAGACACAAGAGTATTGCATTATTTCCAATAACAAAACTACAAATTGCAATGAACGATGATCAGTCAACAGAAACACAAACTGAGAACTGGGAGTGACCTGCTGGCTTCCCTTCTGATAGCTTCACTGCTGAGCCAAATGTTACTCCCCAAATCTGTAGGTTAGTCCTCCTCTGTGTTGTAGACTGAGTGTAGAAATAGAGCATGTTCAGTGAAATTGGGATTTAGGGTACAATTAACACAGAGCAGAAGTCTGGAGGTTTAAGCAACAGGCCTCTAGAAATCCTATGAACAAATATTTTTGTGCTGTCAAAAAGTGGGTAATTACGAGGACAGTAAAAGGCACTTCTCTGGCAAATGTCTCTTTCAAGCCCAGGCACTGTAGGTTAAAGATGCTATATCTATAAAAGAAGTGGAGATTTAAAAAAAAAAAAAAGTCACTGAACTCATTTTGAGGAATGATATAAAGTTTTCATTGAGTCTTTCTATGAAAATTCAGCGAATGCAGAATAAGCACAGTGAAAAATAACACCTAAATTCAGTAGCGTCAAAAAATTAAAGCAATAGTGTGTTATGGAGTTTTGCTGACTTCATTACCAGCTCTGGTCATATGTACATGACAACTTGGATCCTGTAAGTAAAAATAAATAGGTCTCAAACATATACAGTAACTTTAATACAAATATCTCCTTCCCTTCATATCCCGATTTCTTTATACCATCTTTTTTATTTTATTGTAACAGCCTTATGTTTCTCTTCAGTTTTTTATTTTCTGAAGCAGTCTTTAATCTTTCTTTCTACAAAAAGGTTAACTGCAAGCAGTATTTTATAAATTACAGCTTTATAGAAAAAGCAATAGTGAGAAAGGGAGAAGACTTAAATTTTGTAAACCTCTGCATAAAAATAAGTCTCTGCCATTACTAACAGTTATTAAAGATCCTGGCTTAAACCCCGACCTGTGATAAGCTGATATCCTAAGCTAAGCCACTTCGTACTGTCCTGTGTGATTTATTTGTGAGATAATTATTTTCTTTGTTTGACTGTTAAAATGTAATGTTATCTTGGTGTCACTGCTTAAATTCTTCCAGCTGAATGCTGGATCACAACAGCAAATTTCAGAAACTATTTGGAAAAATGTCAGTCTGCAAACCTCATATCAAGAAAAAAAATAAAAATGCAGTTCATTCTCAGTGTTCCCCTTCAGATAAAATTCCCCTTACTTTAAGGGAATGTTTGCCAGAAAAATGAAAAGTATTGCAAGCAGGGTTGGTTGCCCGACATTCCTTTTTAAAATACAGTTTTTGTTTTCTTTTAATTTTGATACATCATCTTTGCTCTGAAGTTTCCCATACCATGTGCCTGATTTTTGCCTGATTTATTTTTCATTTCAACAAGGTTTGCAAGCTTTTTTTGTCATTGTTAAAAATTACCAAGATCCTTCCTTTCAGATGTTTTAGCAGCTTTGTGTTTTGCAAAATGGCTGGACTGCAAATTTAGCTTGATTATCTGAATTTGGACAAACTATCATAAATAGCAACCTGTTCTAAATCTCGAACAAGTTGCATTTTGCATATGCTGAATATGTTCTTATTTAGCTTGACAACACCTCATTTGATCAAATAATATTTTGCCTCCCCACAGCTTGGAGCGCTGAGCACATTGTGCATAAAATACCCACAGAATCACCCTATAATTTTGCTACTGGTGTCTGTGGGGTGAAATGCTATTGGGAACCAGAACTGAGTTCAGGAAATCTGCTCACCTGTTCTGTCAATGTGAAGGATTTACCCTCCTAAACCATGAGAGAGGGGAGAAGACCAAAAAGAGGAAGATGGCACACCTGGGAGAAGAAGAAAACAATGACTGGAGTTGGAAAGGAGACAGTCCAGAGAAATAAGAGGTAACACTGAAGAAAGAATGAGACTGAGAATAGAAATGTGTTCCAGGACATAAAGGGAATAGAGTAGGCAGTCTGGAATTAGAAACAGAAAGAGAAATTAAATGCAAAGCATTTTGTAGAGAATACTGACATCTCATAGCTAAGGGAAAAGACGATGACTGCTTGGTTAGAGTGAATGACATGAGAAGGCATGAAGTATTAGGTGGTGGTGGTAAAGTTTAGAATAAAATTGAATGCAGGTAAATATAATTATAAAGAAAATCTGAAGAGTGGAAGAAAGAGTGAGTATGAATGGGAACAAAGAGCCAAGGTAGATGAGATGTAAGTACAGGCCAAATGAGTTGAGTAAGAACGAATCCAAAAAGTAAAGTATAGGGAAGCTACTACTGTGTTGCTCCTTGGAAACTTTGGAAAAGCATCCTTGTTCTTATCATATACCTCGAAAACATACAAGAGAGAGTGTGCAGTTCATAAAGCTGATCCATCTATAAAATTTTGAAGTGTCACCATCAGTTCATCTATTCACACAAGACACCAAAGTCTGTGTTGTGAACTTAAACATTTCTGCTAGCTAACCATTTTAAGAGCTTTTCTTGCTTTAAATTTAGGAAATTACAGAAAGTATGCATAAAGGATGCTAAAGTGAGATTTCCTAGTTCTGATACTCCCTAGTCTTGGGGTTGTTAGGCCAAAATGACACACAACAGAAATGCTATGTGGGCTTGTCTGCATGTAGCAACCATAGATACCTCATAATATATTTCAAGGCTTTTCGTGTACTATTGATTATGGAATGATTTTGCCAAACCACTTTATCAATTCTCCCTTTTCATCCTGCATTCCCTATTGCTCATGCAGCCTATGGTGCGTATCTTTTCTAAAAACTCAGGCCTGCAAAATATGTAAGCAAGCTCCTAAAATGAAGGAACAAACAATCTGTAAGGCTCACATGTGCCCTTTCTATCAATTATTTAGTACGGGAGCAACTTAAATGGAAAGTTTTCATGATTCAGACAGTTACATGTTCATGGAAAATATGAAAAATGCATTGGCACAGAGCTTTTTGTGAATGTTATCATAATAATGATGCCAAGGGAACCTAATCTAAGCCTAGAAAAGATCTAATAGGTCACAACAAATGCGTGTGGGAGAGAAATGTTTGCTGTGAACACATTGACAGATTTTTATTTTTTATAGAACAGAAGAAAAACACAATTCTGATTGTAGGTCCCCTGAGAATATCTATTTTTGTTCACTGAGAAAAATCAATAACTTTTTTTTGGAAGGATCAAGACATAGAATATAATCATTTTTTGTACAACAGGGTTGTTATACTGTGAAAACGTGCCAAAATGTCTTGGGGAGAGAGGCAGAATCTATTAAGATAAACATTCATTTGTCTTTATTATTGGCATAATTTCCATAGCAAAAGATGCAAATTTGTCAAATTATTTTATTTTCCTCACAAATTTTACTGAAAGTTGGGTCATACCCAAGTAACCCGGTAATCTCCCACCTGTAGAGCATTAATATAGTGTATAGAACAGCAGATTTATGACTTGTTCCAAAGACAAGCATGAAACTATATCTTTTCCTTTTACTGAGAGGGCCTCTGCATGAGATGAACTAATACATTATTGTAGCCTAACATACTTGTTAGCTATTTTCCTTTCCTGAATTAAAAAATTGAATTATATACACTCAGTCTAGTTACTGAACCTGTAAAGTTTATTAAAGTTTATCGACCATGTGTATACACTTCAGGATTTAGGTTCAATTGCTTCTTTCAAGCTGGAACATTGAATTAAGATGCAGTGCCTTGCTGTGGCTCTCATGGACTCCAACTGAGCTACAGGTAGCAAAAGTCTCCTTCAATTAGACATAATCATCACTCACAGTCAATAATTGTGCTAAAGGCTGCTTTCAAATCTGTGAGGGATTCGCATTTAATGTACTGATTCAGCTTGTCTGAGCCAAATTCACTGTGTACTGAAACCAAAGCAATTTAGTTCTTGCCTACGGCCCTTTTGGCAGTTCATCTAGTACTGAGCACTGTAAGGACTGTGAGATACAATTTAATCTGAGACATCTGTGCACAGACAGGACCTTTTCCGTAACAGAGAAAGACTAAGTAATGGCTAAGCTGTAGTTTTATGTGAAGAACCAAGTCTTATCTCTCCTCTGAAAAATAAAGCATTTAAGATATAGTAGAAAGCCAAACGAAAAAGAAAAAAAAAAAAAGAAAAGGAAAAAAAGGAATAAAAAAATCCTTGGATTTATGAAATGCACACTGAGGCTACTAACAGCTTTCCTTGCTCCTAACCACATAAAGCACTTGAGCCGTGATCCTTGGATTAACCATTTAAAGATATTATACTTATCGTCTGCTGCAGCTGACTGGAAAGATCTTTATTAAATATGAAAGAGAGAAGGCTGACTGCTTGTGATTTTTGTACAAATATCAAATTTCCTTTGTATGTATTTTTTCTGGCTCATGATGTTATTGAGGAAAGTGCTATAATATTTATCTCCTATATCATCCTGACTCCAAAAAGGCTTGCTATTTCCAAGAAAGACTGAAAAGTCCTGTAGTTACCATGCACAATATTGCGTAGGAAGTTTTAATGATAGTGAATCAATAGCTGATAGTGTCTGCCAAGTTTTACTGGCTTAAACCAGGTTTTCACTATGAGTTTGCACTTAACCCTTCTGTGATGTCTACTTGCTGTTTTTCTGAAATAATGGAAAAGCTTGATATAATGAAAGAGCCATTGGATATTTCTTCAAAATCTGTTTCAAAACACTTTTGGAAAAAAAAAAAAAAGCAAGTCAGAGAACTAGCTGTAAAGGTGAAGACAGATCTGTGTAATCCACTAATCACAGAGATATTGCCTTTTGTCAAAGGCCCTGCTTGTACAGAGCAGGAACCTACACAAAAACTTTCATCGGCCGATACCTATTTGGCAAAAATATGACTAAGAAGGTAAAGCCCTATCACCGAAGACTGTGAAAGCATGAAGTATAAAAGCTTGGCCATGGAATCCAATTATGATAATACATTGTTAACATAAACTTTTGTACTGAGGCTCTGAGTTATAAGTTTGAAAGGCAAGTTGAACACTACACCGGTGATAACAGAGTGGCAGCAAAAGCCATCTGCAATTTCTTTAACTCAGGTTATATATATATAACCTTCAAAACTGACAAAAAAGTCTCTGTAATTCGCATTTTTGGTCAAGATACGATACCTTGAGTGGAATGCGAGGTAACCAGAATTTTCCTTGTTGATTTTCTGTAACAACCAGAGCAGCCCATTGGCTTGTTTCCGTGTTATTTTGAGGTATCTAATGAGCTATGAGTCATGCAGTGTGGGCACTGCAGTACCTGGGCACCTAACGTAGGTTTCTGAATAGATTTAACTGCAAGGATAGGATCCTGTGACATCTGGGATTGCATCTGCATGCCTACCAACATGAACTGTTAAATTCAAGGGAATGTTCACAATAGATGATTGCCATATGCAAATGATGGCAGCAGTCCAGGATGTGGACCCAGAATATCTCAGTTGAAGCTCTTCACTACCAGCCTTCAGAATTTTGCTTGCTTTTCACCTTGCCTCCATCTGGCTCTGAATTTTGCACTTCTGACAGCTTAGACACGTGGTTGAAGAGAAGAATAAAGAAAGTCTTCATCCTGAATATGCTACCATCCTACAGTTGGCTTCTGTCTTGAGATTCATAGAATCATTATGGCTGTAAAAGACCTTCAAGATCACCAAGTCCAACCATTTTCTAATTCTGTTGGGCCCACTTCTAAACCATGTCCCTGAGCACCATATCTAGATGGCTTTTAAGTACATCCAAGGAGGCGATTCAATGACTTCCCTGGGCTGCCTGTTCCAGTCTTTGATACCCCTTTCAGTGTAGGAGTTTTTCCTAATATCTAATCTAAACATCCCCGGGTGCAATTTGGTGCCATTTTCTCTTGTTCGGTTGGTTGTAACTTGGTAGAAGAGACCAACACCTGCCTTTCTACAACCTCCTTTCAGGTAGTTGTAGAAAGCAGTAAGGTCTCCCCTCAGCCTCCTTTCCTTCAGACTAAACAACCCCAAGTCCCTCAGCTGCTCCTCATAAGACTTATTCTCAACACCTTCCACTAGCTTCGCTGCCCTTCTCTGGACCCTCTCCAGCACCTCAATGTCCTTTGTATACTGCAGCGCCCAAAATTGAACACAGTAGTCAAAGTGTGGCCTCACCAGTACAGTGGGACCATCACTTCCCTAGCCCTGCTGGCTACACTATTCCTGATGCAAGCCAGGATGCCGTTGGCCTTCTTGGCCACCTGGGCACACTGCTGGCTCATGTTCAGCCAGCTGTCAATCAACACTCCCAGGTCCTTTTCCGCTGGATAGCTTTCCAACCACTCTTCCCCAAACCTGTAGCGCTGCATGGGGTTGTGGCCCAAGTGCAGGACCCGGCACTTGGCCTTGTTGAAGCTCATACTATTGGCCTCAGCCCATCGATACAGCCTATCCAGGTGAAGAAGTGTCCCAGAAGCTCACAGCATGTGTGGCTGTGGATGGGCATTTTACATAGATGCCCTTATCACAGGAGTCTTGTGCACTTACCAGAAAGAAAGAAAAAAACCCCACACTCCACAGCTACATAAAATGATGTTTACATCCCTTTGTTGGATCTGAACTTTACCGCCTTGTGGCAGGCACTTACTTTTATTCTTTATGCTAGCTGATGGTCACATAAAGGATACCTTATTCATGGCTAGACCTGCTACATATTAAATACATATACTGATCGTGCTACTTGTTTTGATTACATTACGAATTTGCTACAAGGAGAGCATGAAAGAATAAAAAAGCTTATTTGTTTCCCTTGATAAAATAAAGGCTGAAAAAGAATATTTTGCTTTCTATGTTTTCATTGTCCTTGTTTATTCATCAGGACAGAAATAAATCAGGGACAGAAGAGAGCTTGTTAAGCTCAACAATGAACAGTGTTAGCTCATGAATAAATTGGCCTAAGAATATGCAGGTTGGAATTATAAGAAAGGCCATCGAGAGAGAGATTCTAAGTCAGCCTTTCTAATGGCATAAGGAAAAAAGCACTCCAAACCCCACCTTGGAATCATCTTAATTGGAAGTTGGAAAGCTGATATAAATGTACAACATGTATGTCATAGATTATAATAGAGAAAGACTGTTTTTCACCCAGAAGATCCATTCCAATCTTGCGTTCCCAGAAGTGAGTTCCACAAGCGCTGCCCCATGAAGCTGCAATTCCAGGAGTAGATTTTTCACACCCAGTAAATTAATGCACCATTACTTAGGGTTTTCTGACTTCCCAATTTTTTTTTTGCAGAGCTCTTTAGTATCTCCTTGTAAGGGACATGGTACTTGGTTGACTGGCATTGTATGTAAAAGATATTTCACAGCACATTATCAACTTCATTTTTCTTAATATACTTTTTATTAATTTAGCTGTAGTGTGTAACCTTTAGGTAATTCACAGGGCAGTTAATGACCAGCTGGACAGATTGAGTCCCTGAGGTAAAAGTAGTAGCTCTTACTGCTTCAGCCAATCAAAGGTTTTAAACACTACATGCTAATGAAACATTTGTTAGTGAAAGGTTCCTCACACACAGCAATCTTCCCAATTATTTTTTTGTTTGCAATATTAGCTAGAAATTCTATATGCAAGTCAAAGGACAATTTTATCAACCAGATGTGTGAGTGGTATCTGTCATATCAGACCACCTTCTGAACACAAGACTGGAGACCTGAGAAACTTTCCCTTGCAGCGAGCTCATGTAGCCTTTCAATTTTGGTATCTTCATATATTTTGAGACTGTTATTATGATTGTTAATATTTCTAACAGCTAGGTTTTACATGGATTGGAATTGGATGCCAACAACAGGTAAAATGCAGTCCACATTTACTTCTATGTTTTTGAATGATAACAAAATTTCAGGACAAAAAGGAAATCTCAGATTCACTTCTTCAACTTTCCAAGGTTCACTCATCCATATTTAGATGTTAAAATTATAAGTTCTTGTATACTGTTGTAAAAAAGAAATGATAAATTGGGAAAAATCTAGGGAAAAATATTAATCAAACAGTTTATTCAGTTAATATAATTTTTTGTAGAGTAATATGCTAAATGAATGGTATTGTATCCATAATAGACCTAGTGAAATACTCAGAGGAAAAGTCATTGAATAATTTATTCAATGAAAAATGACAAAATTCACTGAACAGTACTCAGCTCTAAATTTTTTTCTTAAAAGATGTAGAGAAATATTTCAAGATGTTATGGCTTTGGCTTTATCCTGCTTTATCCTGAAAATCAACACAATTCTGAGTTTAACCAAACTCAAATGCTAATGATAAGAAAAGTTTCAAAGCTTCTCTGAATTTGACTTTTCTTTTTCTTATGTTCTCCAGAATTTTTCAAAAAGCTTAGGAGCCAAAAAAGTCTGTAATCCTCCAGAATCCATCTTCAAAATTAGGAAGTGTTATGTAATAATTTTCATATTGGAAACATAGTCCTGATATACTTTTTTTAATAACTAATGAAAAAAACGAAGTATTTTTAGATGCTTAATTAACACAAATCTTTATGTCCTGTTCATGCTCACAGTTCATGAACAATACTTGCATTCCTTTCCTTTGCAATTCCAATCCTTTGCAAAGGCAAATTTCAATACAAAATTCAGTGTTTTCATTTGGACATGTTGGGTGTTAAATGTTAAAAAAACCCCACAAACTATTCTCTTATCCAACAAGAGAAAATACAGTGTCAGGCAGACACTTAGAGCTTAAGAAAGGAAAGATAGACAGGGCATGCCACAGGTCAATAATGGATGGTGTTATCAGACAAACGGGTCACAAATATTTGCTTGAAAATATTAAACTAATTCTACATAAAAAGTGACTAGTTCAATGATAATTAGGTGCATTTTTATGATGCATATAATTTCTGTGATGCCACAAAATCAGTGCTAACACCATCACAAAGATGATAAAGATGAAAGTAGCTAACCTCCAGGTTAACTCTAATTGGAATACCCTTAAATTAGGGGAAATGACATCTAACTTTAATGCGCAATAACACCCTTATCATTTAGGTCAGCTCCTGCTAATTTATTTGTGTACTGCAAGTATCAGTCATTTTTTAATTCTCTTGTGTGTTGCACGCTGTACCCTTTATAATTTGGATGAAATTTAATATCCAAACTTTACATTCTTACTGAGAAAATTTTAGTTTAATTGCACACTCTTTTATCTATTTCTGACTTTTTCTTTGGCATCTCCAGCTTGGAACTCCAGACCTATCTGCAATACGCTTTGTATTTAAATGATTCACCATGCATATTTTATCTATTTTAATAGTAGCGACTATACAAGTGCTGCTGAAATTTGGCAACAGAGCTAGGCTAAATGAAACAGAAAAGCATGAAATAAGTTGACTGGTTTCTGTTCAAGAGGAAAAGCTAGAGCCTGCAAAAAGTTTCACTATCCAGTGCTGCAGCAACCAGCAATGGAGAGAAATGTGTTATGTTGCCTGTTCCTGCTTCCCAACTGAAATCACTCGTGAGTCTTGCGAGGCATTGTTATGGCACGATCAAATCATACAATGAAGAAATGCACTTGAGAGTGGGATTCATCTCCCGTAACTTTAATTGTCAATAGCTTAGAAGTCTAGTCTGTCTATTCTGGTCTAAGCTTTCATTACAGCCAATCAAAAGAGATAGAAAAGGTGCCCAGACGGCCAGACTGGACTTACTGTTCAACTTTCTGTTCCTTATTCTAAAATTGTAGGAACTCAGCCTACAGTTCTCACTGCTG
>NW_009647230.1:165382-184586 GCF_000708025.1 Charadrius vociferus | reverse complement strand
GTTCGCACTGCTGAACCTCCATTCGTTGCATAAAACGCTACTGTCCCCCAAAGCTGGCACTGCTTAGTAACTTTCCTGAAAGTCACAAGAGACATTTGGGAAAGGTACTCCAATTTAGTTATTCTTTAGGCCATAAAGTTGGATGCTTTACCTCACAAACAAATGGGGAATAAAATGCCCTGTGCTGTCTCCTGTGACATACAAAATATTTTGTGTTTCCCAACCATAATCTACCATCTTTTACTGGAGTGACATAGCTTCCCAAAATGTTAAAATTATTCCCTGTGTGACAAAGTAAATGTTGAAATTTCTCATATTACTCTACAGCTAGGCAATTTACATTTTCAGTTTGTGCCATTATTAACATGGTGCTGGAGGGAAGATAAATATTTTCCATGTAAATATATAAAAATCTCTCCCATTTCCTTTATGAAAGTCACAGAAAGATTAGCAAGAAGCTAGTTTAGACCATCAGGAAGACTCAACTGGAATGGGAGTCTATGTTATTCAAGAGAGTCTGATGGGCAAGTGATGCTGTCTGTTATGAAAAATAATCATGCCATGACACAACGCCACTGAGATATCAGAGTTGTCATTTCAATTCACACTTCTTGAATATGTAAAGTGCAACAGTTAAGTAATTTAATATTATTCTGTTGTTTTGTCCTCCTGGGAGAAAAGAAAGAAATAATTAACTTCAAGCCTTTTATATGGTTTTCCCTGTAAGGAACATTATTGTTCATGAGTATTTATGTGAATCCACCCATATATATATGTGTGTGTGTATAAAATATATATATGTTTACATAAGGTGGGTTCTGAATATATATACATACAGATGTAAAAATACATAAATGTATGTGTGTATATATGTATAAAAGATTATGAATTTAAAATATACAGGAAACTGCTCTTTAGAAAACAGAAAAAAAAACCCTTCCAAATGTTGAGTCATTGAATGTTATTTCTGTGACTACAGGCACAAACTACATTTTGTTAGGGGGAAAAACCCCCAAAACAAATATCTAAGCTAAACATTGTCTTGCTAAGCCCAAACTTGGGCAAAACTGGGTTTCATATGTTTAGTTTTACCTGTATCTGAGAATAAGTAACATTTCTTTACTGTGGTTTTGGAAATTCTACCAAAGTATCTGCCAGTCACTTGTCAAATTCCATGTTGTCATTCTTGGATGTGAAGGTTTCAATAGCAGTCCTGCTGAGAACAATAACTGCTTATGCATGTGTTTGAACATGCGATGTAAACTGTGATCCTCTGTGTTCAAAGCTACACAATGTTTGTCTAATCTGTTTGATGCTATTCTTCCCAAAAGGAATGTATTGTAACATCCTATAAGATACAGAAGAGATAAGATTCAAAAGACACAAGGAATTATACTTACACCTATGCCATAGCTCAATGACTCCTCAAATAACAGAATGGTGAACAAACACATATTACATCATATTGCAAGAAAAAGTCATCAAAACCTGGCACTTATTAATGGTGTTGGAAAAAGTTGCTGACTTTATGTCACCTATAACAATGTGTTGCAAAAGAAGCACTTAATATTGAGCAATGAAAGAGAAACCAACGCTAGAATATATATTCAATTTATGTAAACCAATAAATGCATATTGTGGCCTGGTTTCACACTTCAAAATGAATGAGAGTTTAATTCATAACTAAATATTCCCATATTTTCTGTTAAGAAGGCAAAAATGTGTGAGATGTGTACACTCAGTTGAGTTTATCAGTGTGCATCGACTTGTAAATGTTCAAAGTTTTCAGGAAGCATAACTCCTATGCAATAGAAATAATTTTCCAGCACATTTACCTGCAACATTACTTTTGAAATAAAGTACACTGGAAACTAAGTATCAGGTATAAATGTTACCACTTGCTGAATTGTCAATGCTTGCCCTTCATAAATCACGATATTACTAAATCTGTCATAAGGGAGACAATACAAAAAGGTGTACTGTATCACTAGCTGAATGACAACATACTTATTAACCATGCCTATTGTTTTCCAAGCATGAGATTCTGCAACTTTAACAGGATTCAGTTGTTTAACCATTAACTAAGTGCATTTGAAGATAAATTGTTGAAATCATTAGGGACCTTTGCTATGTATCATGACTGGTTTATGATCTGCATTAGAACTGCCTCCTTTTATTATGATGAAAGCATTTTATTTATAGCAATGATTGTTACATACATTCTGAAATGATTTATTGTCATGGATGGGAAAGCAACACATTGAAATTTTACCGAGGAACTTTCATTGATGTTAATAAGTACATAAAGATAACAAATGTTGAGCCCCATCTACCAAATTGGTAACTATTATTAATTATTGCTCTTTAGTTTTTCTGAAAATTGTGCATTCCTATAACACTATCAAGTGTTGTAAGCAAGACACAGGCACAGTATGCATTTTTTGATGTGAACCATATGTCTAGGTGGTAATTTAAAGACTACTTGCAAAGAGTAGGACTTATGTTCAAAGAATCACTCATACTGGATGTACACCTTTACACCTCATCTTAATAGCAGTTCTTGCTTGTGTGGCACCCTGATGTGCCTTCCATCTTCCATGCATGTATTTTCAAGGGTTGAACTGAAACACAATGAATTTAATTGTGTTTCAGAGCATATTACATACTTAAGGTTTCTTATGAACCTACTTAATCAACAATTTAGATAAGATGAACAGAAATGATGTATTAGTACAAATCATGCCTTCTTTGCTATCAATCTATGCCTAAATTAAAGTTTCAACACCATGTCTTTAATAAAATCACAACCAATTAACATTACTCATCAAAAAATTGTTTCCTTCCCTAATTGTACCCCTATGTTTGGTCATGTAATGCCTCTAAAATGTAGCTCCACTACAGAATTACTATAGAATTAGCTTGTATAAGGTGTGAAAAGTTTGTTGTCTTTACTCTTATAACTGGAGGCTCAGTCAAAAGGCCACAAGTGTAGATATTCTTGTTCTGTATGAAGAAACAGCCTAAGGAAGACACACTTTCTGATTCTGAGCTTTCCTCCCTGTCCCTTAGTGTCTCTTGGAAAGCCAGCAGCTAGACTAGCTTGAGGTGACACTGGGAATACTGATGTTGATATATCATGCTTGTCTAGGGTATCAGTCATTATTTGTATTCCCTAACACAGCTGGAAATGTCTTGCTTGTCAGATGAGTTCTTAAAGCATCCTTTGCTGATTTCTCAGCATCAGCAGCTGAGTTAAGGCTGATGATAGTAATATTAAAGATCCAGAAATAGGCTCAATTGCCTGTGAACCAAGATGTAATTTGAATTAAGAGACATGTCTGATAGGAAAAAGAAGAGACTCAATATCACATCTAATTAGTGAATCAGCCATATTGCATCATTGGTTCAGTATTCTTCTGCTTTGTTTTTATTTTCTTTGTAGGAGAGTTTATCCATATGATGAACTAACAGAAGACTAAAGAATAATAAAAAAACAACCACTGCATTTTTTACATGTTGTGTAAAAGCTAAGAGATGAAAATGTTCAAATACTTATATCTAGCTATCAGTATTAAAAAGGCAAAATGTACGAAGGATGGTCACACCAGTAGTGTCTCAAGAGACAGAAATGTAGTTTTTGCCTGCAGTTAATATATCTGGTATTAATGCCACACATTGTAGCTGCTTGAATTTGAATCTCCAAAATACTGTGACTTAGATATTAGTAATTTTATATGCATTTATCATAACAATATAAATAAGTACTTTCTTGGGCTTCTGGTACATGATCAAAACTTCTTACATTTTCTCAGGCTATTCTACATCATAACTATAAGAATAGCATTTTATTTTAGATGTTTCATCTTGTAGATATGTGCCTATTGCGAAATAAGTTGGGAGACTTAATTGGCAACCCAAGCAATTTCAGGGTGTACATCCAATTATTCATGTTTAGATTTTGATTAAATCTCTGTGATAGATTTTATCCATTGTGCTGAATGATGTTCAGTTGAATTTGATCATTGCCTACTGCTTTATACAGTATATTCCATACCTATAAATGCAACCGACACATTTATTTTGGCTTACTAGGATTATTTTAAAGTTACCAAAAACATGTTTAGTCCATCGTTTGGGCAGACTGGGCTATATCAGATGGCTGTGTTTGAATTCAGGATTTCAATAATCAACACAAACAAGTTTTAACATAAACGAAATCAAGTAATAAATAAATAAATAAAAAAAGAACTTCAAATTTAACTTCTTTCAGAACTGCTTTTCGTGTATAAATGGTCAGTAAATGTAGGGTGTTTCACATAAATCAGAACTCTAGTAATCCAGTAAATAAGTCAGTATCATATACTTCTTACCTTGTGATGATCTTGAGGAACCACTGGCAGAAAAATGTCATATTTTTCCTCACTTTGTGGTATATATCTCAATTTCTAACTTATTTCAACAATGCCATACTTTTAGAAGATGATCCCAAGCATTTAGTTACTCTGTGTACCAGGCCAATTTTATTATTGAGGTCATAAAGCAAAAAAAAAAACAACCCCAAAACCCAAAACAAACAGCTATGAAGTCCAGTTATCACCTATTTAGGAAGGAATATGACTTCATTCTGAGACTCATTCCACGCAATAACAGGCCTTTTATTAAAGGAACATCCCGGAACACTAAGTAAACAGCAATGTACAAAAATGCCACAAGGTAAAGAATTCTCTGAAGGTTCCTCTGCAAGCAATTGAGTTGTGGAACTGGCTATCTTTATCCTTGAGACAACATTTATTACTTTCTGAAACCCTCTAGGAATTGTCACTGGATGTTCACTAGGAATTCCTAACTTGTAAACATGGTCACTGTCCTTTGAAAGATTTTACTTCCTTGCAAAAAGCTCAAAACAAGTGAACATACTCAGGTTTGATCAAATGTCTGTCTGAAAATATAGTTTGTATTTCTCTGTGCACCAAGTAATATACCAATGTATCCTAATTAGGATGGTGGGGTGAAAGGGATCTGGAAAGTAAAACGCAATAGGGTTCTTGCCTTACTTACAGTTAGCTATTTTAGTATATAAAATGAAACTTCACAGAAAAAAATTACAAAAATTCCTTATAAGTTAGAGCCTTAACTTGCATAAAGCATGATATCCCTTCATTCTCAGCATCCATTCCTACATATCCTCTTGATAAGGGTTTAACAGATGATTTTTTTTTGCTTTCCTGTGCTAATGGGGAGTTTTTCATAACCATGTAATCTGCATAGTTTAATTACTAAAGGAATGTAAGACTATTTGTTGAATGAACAAGAGTCTTAAGATGCGCCTTAGTATGTGTGAGGGATATCACCTATTTCCGAATGGAAACCATTACTAACCTATTTCATGAAAGGCAAGGATTAAGTTGAACTATGTTTGTTTATCACTGTAACTGATGTTTTTCATAAATAGTATGTCATCAAGGATTACATGCAAACAATAAACCAGCGGCATTGTCTTTCTCTTGTTTATGAGTTTTCATTAATTCATTGAAAAGGATCAAAACCTCTGGTGAAACTTGGCTATAATCAATGCTCTATATCTTACTTTGCTTCACTAGAAACCAAAAAGAGGTCCCCAAAACAAAGCATACACTTATCCTTGCTGAAGGGTTGTGGCATTGAAAGATGAAACAAGAATAAGGAAAAGGAGGAATTAAAGAAAATTCTGAATCATAAAGTCCAGTCTCCTGTACTGGGACATATCACATTAGATAATCAACTCCAAACATTTTGAACTCCATTTTGAAAAGCTATTAATTTCTTAATTCATCATCCCCTATTGGAAGATTGTTCCAGAACCTAATTTATTTTATACCTATAAATCTAATGTCAGACAAAAATATATACATCTTCATTTAAAATCCAGTTTATCCACTACTTTTTAAATTAGGTAACTTTATTGCCCTTTCCTGTTTTGTGTGCTTATACATAATACTCATGCCAATTAACTCTTTCATTAGCTTTAAGTTTTTTCTTTAGCCTGTTATACTTTCCTTCAAAAGATTTCCTATTGCCATACTACACTCCTGCAGCAATTGCTGTTTAAGCTTCTGTATTAAGGGCAGGACTATTATTAATCTTGTTAGACTTCAAAAAATTGAGGGTTAACACTTCCCAAACACTACCTTATCAGCTTTACTCCAGTACTTTTTGTTTTAGTTATCAATATTATGTTTCTTGCACCAGTAGTTTAGGATTTTCTGTTTCTCTGCTTCATCTACTGCCTATTTGATCACAGTCGTGGCTGTCAGTTTCCCAATGGAAAGAATAGTCTTTTCACTGATTTTGTGAAGTTTATATGTTCTCATGGGTATTGATGTTTTTTTTTTTTCTTTCTTGCTATGCCTTGTTCCCCACATTTATGTTACTTCACTTAGGTAGTATTCTGTAAGCCCAGGAGAAAAGACACTGTTTGTCTAATTCAGATTTCTCATCTTATTTCTTTTTTAAATTTTTCTTACTGTTTGTTTAATTCAGATTTCTCATCTTATTTCTTTTTTAAATTATTCTTATGAGTCATGGCAAGCCTATCACCAGGAAAAACATGTACGTATCCATGGATGTATCTATAGACTGCTTTCCCTTCCCTTCTCCCTGTGACTACTCTGTGAAGAAACTCTTCCAGCACCAGCCTTGGCTAATTCAAGCTTTCCTCTTCTAAGCTTAAGAAGACTGCAGCTCATTTTCAGTGCTGTTTTATCTTCTAACTTTGATCTCTGTTTCTCCTCTTCAGTGTAGCACACTTGGTCTTCTGTTTTACATTTGCTTTTCTGCCTGGCTTCTTCAGAGAATCATAGAATTGCTGGTTAGAAGGGACCTCCAAAGTTCATATAGTCCCAGTCAAAAGATGACTACTGCCAACACTAGATCAGGTTACTAAGTTTCCAGCCAAGTTTTGAGAACTTTCAAGGATGGAGATTCTACTGTACCTTTGGGTACCATTCTGCTGATCATTCTGTTTTAGTGTAATTCTTCTGTCTTAATGAAGAAATTTTTTCTAACTTCCAGTCTGAACATCCCAAACCATCATATGTGATCATTTTCCCTTGTGACATCATTTATCACTGGTAAGCATCTGGTGCCATTATGCTTGTAACTGTCCTTCAACCACTTGTAGGCTACTTACAGATTCACTCCCTTAGCCTCCTTTATTCCAGATGAAACAAGGTTACCTTACTCAGAATCTCCTTGTAGGCTGTCATAGGTTTATAGAATCATTGAATTATAGAACGACTTACATTGGAAAAGACCTTTAAGATCATTGAGTCCAACTGTTAACCTAGCACTGCCAAGTCCACCACTAAACCCTGTGGTGCCATATCTACACATCTCTTAAACGCTTCCAGGGGTGGTGATTCAACTGCTTCCCTGGGCAGCCTGTTCCAGGGCTTGACAACCCTTTTAGTGAAGAAATTTTTCCTAATATCCAATCTAAACCTCCCTTGGCACAACTTGAGGCTGTTTCCTTTTGTCCAATCACTTCTAATTGAAAGAAGAGACCAACCCCCACCTCACTACAACCTCCTTTCAGGTAGTTGTAGAGAGCAATAAGGTCTCCCCTCGGCCTCCTTTTCTCTAGGCTAAACAAACCCAGTTCCCTCAGTCGCTCCTCATAAAACTTGTTCTCCAGACCCCTCACCAGCTTCCTTGCCCTTCTTTGGACACAATCCAGCACCTCAATGTCTTTCTTGTAGTGAGGGGCCCAAAACTGAATACAGTATTCAATGTGGCCTCCCCAGTGCTGAGTACAGGGAGCTGATCACTTCCCTAGTCCTGCTGGCCACACTATTTCTGATGCAAGCCAGTTTACTAGTACTTTAGGCTCCTATTTTTCTTGATAACATGCCACTAGGCCCTCGTGAGTTTTTTAACACCTTTTTTGTACTAGGGTGGCCAAAACTAAACACAATATTCCAGGTGTGGCATATATAAATTGTGAAGAGATTGTACTGCTAACTCCAATTCAGTTTGGCATCCATTTTAACCTCATGGCCTTTTTAGCTGGGCTGGTATTCAGTCTGTTCGTTCTCTTGATGCATGTGCAGAACTTTGCATACCTCCTCATTGAACTTGAGGAGGCTTCTGTTGACCTAATTTGCAGGTATTTCAAAATCTCTCTGGACTGAAGCTCTACCGCTCTGCAGTCATTTCCTGTCCTTGTCCCCAGTCTAGCGTCATCTGCAAGTTTGCCTTTAGTTTTATCATCCAGGTTTTTAGTTAAGCAACTGAACAAGATTAGCCCCATTATCGCTTAAGGCTTATTGCCTCCTAATTAGATGTTGAGGCACTGATTATTGTCCTTTGGGGCCTGTGGCCTAATCAATTTTTAACTCATTTCTTTTCAGACTTCTTTTACTTTGTCATTGTGGTCACATGATTCCAAAAAGCATGCTTCTTCAAAGCAAAGACCTGAACCCATATGAGTTTTCTTGTGAGCTCATATGACAGTGTTGAGTAACACATAGCAAAAAGAAATCCCATGTCAGTACTTTGAGGTGGCCCTCTTTCCCAGGAAAAACAACAAACATGGAGAAAGAAAAGATTATGCCAGTGATCAGGCAGCTCTTACTTTCTCTGCCAAGAAGATCACAACCATGCAAAAGCAAATGTCTTGCTCTAACACAAAAGTGATGGGAAGCTGCTGAATATTTGCGTGTTCCATTGGATATCAATGCAGCCTGGAAGATGGAAAATAAAAACCTCCCCTCCAAGTATTGCTTCTGATGAATTCCTACAGTTAGAAAAGCTTAACATGTTCAGAAGTCAAAACCAAATAACATACCAGACAAGTGAAATAATTTTTAAGCATTTGTCTTTTCAATATTGTTTTCTCCCTCCCTCTCTGGCTCAACCACGCACTCCAGTGCACAGACACTCACAGATGTCTGAGCCAACCTGCCAGCTGTAGCTCGGGAAACAAAGTTCTGCATCAGGATGCCTCCATCTGCCCCACCCTGCCCACAAGGACGGCTGTAGACAAATTAAAATATCTGGCAAGCAAGTTCGGTATTTCAACAAACAGTGACTTCTGAAGCTAGGCACATCACGAGGAGAGTTTGCGCCTTCTGCTTAGAGATGCAAGTCCTCACATTTTCGTCAGCCAAGCAATCCAAAAGCTCGGAAGATGAAGCACTTATCCTTACCAGTAAGCAGTAAAGTTGGGTTTGACAATAATGCTTTTAACTCCATTTTGGAGTCTCCTTTAGCTCGTGGCAGCCATCTTGTTGCAGTTCTCAAAGTACAACCCCTACCAGACTGCTCCCTCCAAAGAGCCTTTCTGAGAACTTGCCTTACAGGTACGGTGTAGCCCTTAATGATTTTATGGTCTCAAATATTTCTACATGTATTTATTTAGAATGCATTTCAACTTACATTGAAAAGACAAATATAACCTCACACGGGTTAATTTAAAAGCTCTGGGTGTAGTTTAATTAACTCACTGTAAACTACAACTGCTATGTTTGTCTGATACCTCTGTGTCTTGAAATTACTCTGATGACAATGAAGTCTCTCTGAATCACAATAAGACATTGATGAGCACTGTTGTGCGCCCTGATTGCTCTGATATTGGAGTTCATGAGAAAATAAAAGCAAGATGTGCCCATACACTCAAAACCTATTCATGGTGGTTTAAGAGTGGCTATTTGACATTTAAATCGCACTTAGATCCCATTTGATTTTGCCTTTACGATATCTTCGTTCAGTTGCCTTATGTATAAGTGTGATGGCAGCCAGACTGCTGAGATTTCTGAGAGCCCACATTTTGCTGGAAGCATGGTATTCCCCTGTCTTTAACTTCTAATGACCTATGTTCAGTGAGTTTATGCCATTTTATGATTGTCTGTGTTTCACTTTAATTTTGAAAGATGCTTTCCTCCTCTTGCACCCCTCCCTTCCACACACTATTTTTTCTGTGCCAAAATTATGAGAATGTACCCATTTTTTGCACTTATTGCAAGAAATGTTTTTCAGATGGGTGAATTTATATTGTCATTATATGCCTTTTTGTAAATGCCCATATGTTTCTTACCCTTTGTGTCTGATTTTTTTTTGCACAGAATTTGTCAATACTGAGAATGTAGTAGAAAAGTCTGTCTGACTGTCTCATTTTAAATTTATAATATTTTGATTGGCTTATCCGTATTGTGGATAGCACCTGTATGCACAGGAGAAAGACAAAGTATAACAAAATGTTAAGTGTTTAAAGCTTAAATCCACTAAGCACCTCTGTTACTGGGAATTTTGACATTGTTTAAATGCAATCAGTTAGCATTGTAACTAAAGTCTTTCCCATACAGAAAATATTTCACTGTAGGAATAGCTTTTTTTCCCAAAATCTTCATGATCATGTGCATTAACTTCCTCACTAAAAGAGAAGTAATTTCTCCTGTGATATTCCTGCAGTTGGCAGCAGTGAGATTGCAATAGAAAATGGAACAATTGTCAGCTACCCAAGCCCAGAAACTTTGAATTTTCTGGTTTATTTCATATGGAAAATCAGGACACAAAACCTTATGTTATTATAATGATAAGTTTATACATTTACAGTCTCGGAAGATAAGAAACATGAAAGTTAAAATTTAAAATGAAATCTTGATTCTTTCCCTGAAGCAAATGCTTAATTGTGTTTATTACTGCATAATTGTGTTGTAACAATTAGCCCACACATTTTTTCTCTCTTCAACAAAGGCCTCAATCCTGCAAATACTTATTAGCTACTGGATGTTTCCTGGGACCACACACAGTATGTAAAGTTAACTACATCCATAAATTTTTATCTGGATAGAGATGAACTAACTTCAGTTAGGAGAATTTGGAAACCTAAAGAAGTAGCAACAAAAAATGTTCATCAGTTTTATATATCATTACCTGAGTCCATCCGAGTTAATACTAATGTATAGTTCCAGAATTAATTTGATAAATGTTTCCATGGTGATGAATGGCTGTAATCTAACTTTTACTTCAGTGGATCAGTTCTGGCAGCACATCCCATGGAATGAGGTAACAACAGAATTGGAGGGAGATGTTACAATGTGTGTAGTAGAGACACCGAATGTTTAATTCTGGGGTAGTAACGTTCTTTCCAGCGGCACTTTGCAGCAACAAACCAAATCAAAATATCCAGGTGACTGATTAATAAATGGATATATGTAACCATAAATTCATATTAAGAAATATTTTTAAACAGGGCAAACATCTGTAATTTTCATAACTCTAGTCTTTGAACTTGTATATAACTTTATTCCATTTATTTTTTATTTTTACTGTATTTTGCAGTGGTGTTTACTTTCAATAAACTAGCTGTCACTTCAAAATCCCAGTGAAGTAGCAAGCATCCACAACACCTCAGCCCTGCTATTAGTTCCTAACAAAGAACGTAAGGCATTTAGCATTTGCCCTGCAAAGCTCACTGGAGTTAACACATCCTGATTTATTCGTTTCAGCCATTAGCAGCAAAACAAAATAATGTGGAAATGCTTTTGGTATCCTGCGGTTCCTCAATTTGTCTAGTTCCTGTCTTATGATTTATTTTTCCTAGATTCCATTGTCATGGGTCTCAGCAGCACCCTCCCAAATTCTGCAGTGACACTGGAGATAGGGAGGGCAGGCACGGCTTCCTTTTGGAGGCGGGAGGTCAGGCAGAGTGTTAGAAGGGCAGCTGGGGGTCAGAATAATACAGTAGGAGTACAGAGAGTACAGTTAGGTTAGCATATTGTTCTGGGGCTGAGAGCCTTTTTCAAACCCTGATCCATCTTCATCCTCGTAATTAGGCGATCCGCGCTTTCAAAGAAAGTGTTGCTATGAAACACGTTGGCAAATGAAGGCAAATTTGAGGCCTGCTCGTTTAAGTGTTGGGCTCATTGTTCTTGGTGGTGTAATTGGTGATCAAGAAGGCAATAAAACGGCATGGCCATTAAATGGCCCGAGCTGAAATTGAAAGGGGAGCATTTATACGGTGCAAGCTGCTGCGCGGAGGCTGTAACTTTCACCCTTACGTGAACCAGAGTTTACGGAAAGGCCTGATGGCATGGCTCTTGTTTCACCTCCAGAAGGCGGGGAGAAAAGAAGGGAGGAAAAAAAAATCAAAACTAAATAGAATTAATGAGCCTTCACACATTGTCCTGTTTCTTTTGTTGTGAAAAAGCTGGGCGAAAATTAAGTGGGATAAGAGAGGGTGGTAAAGAAACACCATTAATATCAGGTTGTAAATTCTACAAAACATTAACTTCATTACATGGCAATTACTGTCTGTAATTGGCAGAACGAAAGATTCCACTTTCTCATCAGTTACTAGTTGTATAGGACTCAGCATTTTTTTTCTCTTGGCAAAGGTCACACCACTGATATAAAGAATACCTTAATGTGAACTAAAAGAGTAACAGGTTCTTTTGCAAATAAGCAAGGGTGTAACTATTAATTGCTGCTAAACATCTCACTCTGTAATTTTGTGCCAAAACATGGCTCACAACTCAGGAAGATAACAACATTAATGATGTAAAAAGGAAAGCTTTTATTATTTCATGACTACTTTTTGAACAGAAGAAAAGCATGATTTAAAAAGGGATAAGATTATAGAGAAACAATGTTTGCCTTTGAAAATAGTTATTTCAAGAGTTTCTTAGACATAATTGTCAAGGCTGTGCATGGCAAGAAATCGTATGCTGTATGAAGAAGCATTCTAATTTTTTACAGTTTCTGTTATTATTACACCTTTGGATTGACCTTGCTTTTTATTTATCATGTACCTAGTGTGTTTATGAAAATATTCCACATATGCTGTAAACTGAACTATATCCTGACTCAGATTTATGTATGTAACTTCATCTGAAGCACATGTCCTTAAGACACATGTTCAATGTCTAGTGGATTTTGTGAGGCAGCTGTAGAGGAAGACTAATCTAAATCAGTCTCGGAGTTTTCTAAAGGAAGTATTTATTTTAAAAATTACATAATGAAGGAATATGATGAGGGAAGAAACCCATTTTTCACATGGACATAAAAAAATAAAATTGTATGTATTCTTTTAATCACTAATGGAGTCAAACTGAAGTCAAAATTTCAGAATTTCTGCCACTGAATTTCAACATTCATCTCAAAATATGGAGAAATACAGAGTGAGGAATTATGCCTAATTTTATTTAAGAAATAGCGAGCTACATAATTTGCTTATTTTTTATTAACAGAAAGCATTGAAACACTACTGAGTCAGCATATTTTCGTTTCAGTCTGTTGGATAAAAAATTTTCATGACCCTTCTGCACTTCATGGTGCTGTCAGGCATTCTCTGAGCTGCAGTTCAAGGCTGCCAGGTTCCCACTGCGCTCTGCTCATCAGACTGTTTCTCTTCATGCACTGCATGTCATTTCCAACATGGAAGACACGTCCCACCAAGAAGCTTTGCCTCTGAAGGGAGAAGAACTTAAGGAGCCGGAGTGGTACCGATAACTCCTCTGAGATGCGGGTATCACAGACAGATGCATTGCTAATGTAAAAAATAAATCAGTTCAGTCTGTTCAATACATTGAAATGATAAAAAAATTGTGCTACACCAATTCATAATGAATCAGAATGAAATTTCCTGATAAAATAGCCAATATTTGTGGACAAAATTTTTAAATTGAAAGTCACTTAACAATCACTTTTCAAGTACCTCCTTATTTTTATTGTTTTTACTTAGTTTTGTTCATTGCTTTTAATTTGATAAAAGCATTTTCTGGTATGGTTCATCATATTATTATTGGAATATTTGTGACTTTGTAGTTGATATTTTCTCTGTTTATCTCCTGAATACTTTATTTTTTAAAGTGAACACTGTGTTCTCCCCTGTCTAAATAACCAGAAAGGTCCAAGTGCATATTAGTAATGACAGAAAAAGACTACAACAGGAACGTGTTCACGATGTTTTAACTGGTTGAAGAAAGGGAAGGCGTAAGACCTCCCTGAGACTAAGAACAGTCTGCAGTTTGGAATATGTACAAAAAAGAACAGATCCATTTCTTTTCTAAGAAATATGAAACCCAGCGGTGAAGTGGAAAAGGTGGAGGAGAGATGTCTGAGGAAAATGTCAAGCAGAAACCTGAGGGAAGTAAAATTATTCACTGTTTTAAACCATTACTGCCAAGAAGCCTTTGGCTGTCGTGCATACATAGGCCAGAATCTGGCCTGTGATGGATTTCATTTCGAACTACATTTGATTAACTAAAAAAAGAGAAATGATTCATTCAGATATATTGAGACACCATAAGATTTTGTCTATTGATAAGTGTAAGAACAAGTTAAATTGCAATTGTCTCACAACGTTTGCTCTTTGGCTACTACAGCTACACCATGCTTGCAGAATGGCACAAATAATTTTTCTGCATGCAAAACTTGCAAGAGAGATGTATCAGCCTGGTTTCACCAACGGTAGTTTCCACAACATCTGAGAAGAAGTCTGTCTGACAGCAGGTCATCAGCCAATTTCATTTTACATCTGATATCCGCCAAGCCCGGCTCAAGCCCTCGAGTCTTCTGCAGCCGTGTGAAAGAAGGCCTCGCTGAAGCAGGAACACTGCACAGTGCGATTCAATGCAATGCGATACCCTGAATGAACTGAACTAGCCTGGGATCTGGAGGCAGCAGAGACAGGTCACCGTTGCACTCCTCATGGACCAATTAGTACCGCCTAAAAAGGACATGAATTAATATTCTTCCATGGTGCTGCACTGTTCAGCAAAATTGTAACAGCTCTGCCCAGTGGAGTGATGACATTGCCAGGCTGTCCCAGTCTGCCCCACCAGACAGCGCTACACCATAGGATCCGCACGACAGAGGCAGGAGCCAGATCCACCCTCCTTAAAAAACAGTTACTGGAACAAATAAACAGGTACAGACAAGATGGATAAGGCTTTCCTCAGTATCAAAATAGGGACAAATTGGTGTACTATAACTGAGAAATAAACCCTTTCCTAGTCACTTTTGCTGGCAATTCAGATGCAAAAGCTGGGCTTGAAAGATACTTATGGGGATAGAATACTGGTTGTAGTTGGGACGTATTTTGTGCAGAGGAGAGAAAGTAAGATGAGGACAGAGATAATATGTTTATAAGGCTTCTATTTTTAGAAAACAATATTCTTCTCTCCTCCCTTTGTGACAGTATTATTTCAGTGTAGAAATACGTTTAGTATGATCATTTTATCTTAAAAATGCCCCATAGACAGCGTTACTGTTTTCAAGAACACAAAGGGAAGCTCAACAAAATTTAGGCTTTAGTCACTTTTCTTTTAAAGTAATAATAAAGGAGCAGGAAAAAATTCTGCGTAACACTAATATTCCATTTTATCACTGTTTCAAAAGTAGAACTGTGTGCAAAGCCTCTATAAATTCTCCAAATAGCTTCAGTAATGACAGGAGGAAAGGAGTTAAGAAATGAGGAAGATCTGAAATCATCTAAAATCTAAATTTTCACAATCTAAAATGTGAAAAGAAAGACAAGTTTATTAGTGTTTTGGACTTCTTTGTCATAGATGTTTCTTCCCAGCTGAATCAACAGAGCCATCCAGAAGTACGTGCCTGCATTTGGGGCAGCTGTTCTTCACAGCACACGCGGCTCCGGTGGAACTGTCAAAGGTGCCTGGCATACCTTGAGAATTAAGTGACTCTTTCATTCTTTGAACATGAAGATGCTGATTATCATCAGCAGAGACAATCTTAAACTGCTTCAGTAGCCCGCACCCTGTCTATTTACAAGGAAGAAAGAATCCGTCTGTTTTCAGTCCTGTTCAGTCTTTGGCCTCTTTTTTTGGAACACCAGCCAGTACCCAGGTTTTGACAATTCATACGTGCCCAAAAGTAAAGTCAAGTTACAACTTGAGTGCTGGCCTGTACGTCCCATCTCTATACATTTTGAGTGATGGTGATTTTTATTCTGCAGCTGTACAGAAGCATAGTTTAAATTAGTAGAGCTTTTCAGCTGCAAAGTGCAAAGGCTTCCTCTCTCTTAAGCATGTGAGATACCATTTTTCTCAAGGAACCCATACCTATATTTGCCTCTGAACCAAAACTCCTTCAATAACTGTGCAATGCTTTTTTGTTGGCATGACGCAGCTTTGTCAATAATTTGGCGAAATATATTTGTAGAGTACAGTGTATATACAGTAAACTCAACCTCAAAAAATGCATCAGTACCTCACATTGAGAAAATATTACATAATTATAGGCATGTGATGTCATTCACTTAAGTCTATCCAGTCAATTTAAGGAACACCATAGAGACATGGGACATGTAGTTTCAGGGGACAGCTCAGCTCAAAAGTAATATCTCAGCTATTTTTTTTTTTTAAAGGTGGGTATCGCTAGTATTTTCTGCAGAAGTTAGAATTGAGTGACACTTAAAAGAAATCACTGATTGAAAAGGTTTGGGTCTCTCTTTAGAGTTCTGAGATGTAATAAGATTCATGCCAGTCCTGCAAGTCGCATTTTTCTTTCTCTAGCTGGATGTGGGATTTATTCCAGTCAGAGGCCCAGGGAGTGATATGGCAATCCATCTTAGGATAATTATGTGAGCACTGCCACATAAGATCTGATGCCCTCAGGACAGAGCATGCTTCCAACTGCTTTGTAAAATTATCTTAAATACTTCATCAGGGCAGTTCACATACCAGTTCCATAAGTGCTTCTTTCTAAAGCTTCATGGGGATGTGGGTGGGGGAATTAGTTCACACCAAGCTCATTTTTGGCACACTGAAATACTTGTGTTCCTATGACGCATCTTATAGGTTCTATTACCTGATGAGATAGGAGTTTAAAGTACAGAGTTTTCGGAAGTGTCATAATTTTGCATCAGATTAACCATTTCCTACTGTTCACATGGGAACATCTTACTGAGTCCTACTGTATCCAGCATAGGCCTTCAATTTCCATCCCTTACTGCTTTTCATCTCTTCATCCCATTTACATTTTTCCTCTGAGGTCATATTAACTGTATGTCATGTTCTTATTTAAATACCCGAATAGATTCTCCATTTGCACTCATGTTTTGAGCTCAGTCTGAGTTAAGCACTGCTGTACAATGGAATGTGCATTTTTCAAGGAGTTTTGCTGTTCAGACACCCAACCACAGTACGCACTCAGCATAAACACCAAAGGACTGTAGGAGAAGGGACTTATATGAGCCCAATTTTGAGACTTTTTCCTAAATTACGTTCCAGCCAATTGAGTGGGCACCAATGGAAAACTCATGGATACTCAGTTAACAAGTGAAACGTGCATATATTTTGTCTTCAGGTTAGTGCAATGTGCCAAGTTCTCCCACTGCTTGTCTTTTATTGGTACTAATAGCTGCATGATTTCTTCCACTAAATATTCTGCATGCTACACTTGCAGTTTTGTACAAATACATTTTTATAGATGTTTTCTGCTAAAACTTATTACAACTCTGAAAGACTATGTAGTATTAAGTACTTTTTCATAAGAATTTACAAAAATAATTCTGAAAGATAGAATATTCTTCTGTTCCATGGCGTAGTGATTCATGACAGGCAAGTTGATGGCAAGCCCACCAATTCAAGGAGTGATCTACCGGATTAATGGTAGTCTGACCCCTCTATTTGCACTGACATAAGTTTCCCTCTCTGTGTTTATTACAATCAGAGTACATACTCTTTTTTGTTATTTTCCCATTCACAAACCATCTTGACCATCATCTAGACTTTTGCAATTGTACCAAGAGTGACTGCAGAGCAAATGCTTGCTAATTTGACCATTAGGAGGGGTGTCCTTTGCTGGGGACCTAAAATCTTCTCACTGTTTCATAGCTGCTTTCCTTCTGGGCTTGCTCAGGTTTTATGAGAGCATGGGATAACTGATGGATGGAACACAGAAATGGAGACAGACAGAATCATAAGCATCAGAGCCATTGTAATTAATTTAACTGCCCAAGAGAACACAGAACATAGGCTTTCATGAGAGCTTTGAAAAAGAGCAAGCTGCAGCCCATCCACCGAGGCAGACCTTTATTTAACAGAACATTCATGAGACTTGGCCAAATGCTACCACAATTACCTGAACAATTACTCTACTGATGGTCTCCATCTGATAACCTGCCTGTCACTGCAGGGCTCAGGGCTGAAATTCTCTTCTCCTATTCATTGCAGGGTCCTCGCTGAAGTTTGATGGATCTTGTTTTGTTCTTTGTTCATTATAGTCCTTATCATTCAGCTGGTTGCACACACTCATCTCCTTCAGAGGCCTCCTCTCTCAGCTACCAACCTTGTTTGCTAAGTTTGCAAACTTGGATTAAACATAAGCTGAGTCAGTCTCGCTGCACGATACCAAAGAAAATTTTATTATTCAGTAACTTATCTTCAGTTAGAAGCAACACCTTTGGAGGTTCCCCGTTTCACAGTTATGCAACCGTTTTGCAACTTCTTCCAACAGAAGAGATCCGGTGGCTGAGACAGCCCGCTCTGCCAATAAGACTGAGGTTTAGGCCTACAAGAAGGCCGGATGTTCTGAGCTATTGTTTTATGCAAAATACACAACTGTTGAAAGCCGTTAGCTTACTTCATTGACCTGAAAGCAACAAAGCTTCATTGTGTATTTCTCAATCCTTGCCTGTGAGCTTTCCCTTCTCTCTTGACACCAGGGCTTCTTCTAGTCCCTCCAGCCTCTTCCTTCATTCGCAAGCCACAGATGTCCATAACCCTGCACTCCCTTCCCGCTTCTTCTGGAGGGCCTTTGTTCAAAAGTGAAACATGATGAAAAAACACAACTAGCAAAGTGTTGATCTCTTTGCATTTTAAAACATTGTTTCTTCTGACTTTTATGTAAATGTTTTTTTTTTTTTTAAGTAAGAATTTAAGGAAAAGAGAGGATGGGTTTGTTTTGAGTCTTCTGAAATGGAAATAGGTGTGAATTTTATGTTATTTAATAAAACTATGTGGCGATTCCTTTACTGGCTACAATAGTAAGGAAAAGATCAGGATTTAAGATATAAACAAACTCAAATACTATTAAAAATGTGTCACCATTATTCTGAAATAAGATTTTGCAATAAACAAGAAGACAAAAGAAACAAAACCCCACGTATTATTTCCCCCTCTCTGACAGTTTTGTAAATATTACTGTTACCTTTATTAAAGCTAAACTTTTCATACTAATCTCAAATATGGGCTTCATTCCT
>NW_009647230.1:162118-165320 GCF_000708025.1 Charadrius vociferus | reverse complement strand
CATGTCTGTCAATGAAAGTGTATACTGATAAAATGCCTGATTTTAATGAGTAACTAACGATGAATACGAGGTGTTTATCTTGGCAATAAAAAAGTTGAGTGAGAAATCATTTATTTTAGTTATAAATTTATGAGAACAGTCACTTTATTTTTTCTTCTGCTTTGAAATCAAGAAGACTTTTATAATTTATTTTGTACCACTATTGGATAAAATTTATAATTATGCCATAGAAGGAGAAAAGTAAATCTTGGGCTCTTTTATGGTTAAGTAAACAGGCATCATGTAGTAAAGTCTGTTTAATAAATTCTCTTTTCAAAACAGAGGGTCATGCAGGGTGTCTTCTTCGTAATACAGATCCACCCCAACGTAATTTCTTTTCTAGTCTGTGCAGCTTAGGTAATAATACATATGATTACAATTCTTGTTATTTTAATGAGGAAAACATACTTAGTTTACTGTATAAGTCATAAGCCAAAAAGTTGCATGTTCATATTCCCGCAGTGTGAGTTCATATTACACAATATACCGTCAGGAATGAAGACAAGATAATTATGGTTTTAAGGAAGCAAAAACCCACCCTCTCTGCAGCACAAACCAGTAATTAAAAGACTTGTAATTGGTTGTTGTATCCACAGATTTTAAAATTATGAGCTCTATCAACCACTTCATGTACCTCCTCCAGAATTCAGATGCACTTTGTTTAAAGTTCATTCAGTTTCTTGAAACCATCTCAGTGTAATTCTTCGCTTTTGCCACCACATCTCTAAAGTTTTAAAATTTTTGTTTAAGAAAAAATTTCATTTTCTCTTCCTAAAAAGTATTGCACATGCTAAAGCTGACATCCCCAGGATGTGAGGCTTGAAGAACATATTTAAAATTAGTTTTCCTGAGAGGGAAGAATATTAAAATACTTGATGTAGGCAGTTCTAACAAAATACAGATCTGAAGTACAGTTCTGCTACATTAAAAATTGAAGTGACCAAACCCCACAAAATTAAAAAAGATTCCTTTTTTAGTGGGTGCTGAGGAAAACTTAGTGTAGGGTCTGTCTCCCAAACAAAATCTATCAAATTAGTATGTCCAGGCCTTTTAATAACAAGAATCTGCATGAAAAAAAAAGAGCAAAAATTTCATCATATATCAAACTTCAAACGAAATTTTCTACTGAGACCTCAAACTAAGAAGAGAACAATGAGGATTATAGTAATATCCAGTATTTTCTTTCAGTGAATGAAATATTTTTAATAAAACAACAGCAAATATTTGAAGATCCTTTGGAGCACTTGAAATACTCACTGTAATTTAATGGAATCTGTCTCAAAAACAAAATGTCAGAAAAAAACAACTGTATTTCAGAATTCCTTTTAAAATATCTAAAAATATGGAGAAAAGCAAAACCATACATACCTCTATAAACCATATATACCTGTAGAAGTACACCATTTAGACTCATACAACAGGATGGTTCTCCTATATTTTCCTGTATCACTATTCCTTTGTGTATAACCATTTCCTGCAAATATAGGTTATCATACTTTATTGCTAAGCAGTTTTAATACTTATCATAAAACGAAGAGATTAAGGTTAAGAATAGGAAATTTTAAAATGCTGCAGTCCAACAGACTTTTTAGTCCATTCTCTCTCCAGAGCACAATCAAGATGATACAGAGATTAGTGGTTCCCTAGAAAATGAAAGCCCAATGAAGTCCTTCAGGGGAACCAGGAGGTATCCAGACAGAGTATTTGTATAGGCTCAATCTACCTGAAGTTTACTGGGAGGTATTTATGTTTCCTAAAGGAACTGTCCCAACAGGTTTAGGGATCCAGAATCTTGCACAGAATTTCGAATAGTAAGAGCTGTAAGAAGAAAGGAAACTATTATTTCGTTCACCTAATCACTTCAAGGTCAGAATGTAAAGCAGAAATCAAAAAACCCCCTCTGCTACCGATCACTGTCAAAGAGAAAAAAGAATATTGGTAGCACCAGATAATGCTAATGAAAGAGGGGAATGCAGACCAGGAATACGTTGCTGTGTTCGCACTAAGATGCACGAAAATATCTCCTTTTATACATTATTAACAGAAAAGTGAAGAACCTGCAAGTTCTTCAACAACATATTGATCCTCTGAGCTTTCACACCAAAATCTTTTTATTGGCTCTAAGACAAAATTACAGGACACATCTAGAAGAGACGAAGAAAGAAGAATCTCACAGGCAGGACATGGAAGCGTTTCTCCACAGAGCCTTTCCCCTTAAGCTTGGGGCTGGGACAGGCATTCATCTGGGTCGCAGGGTAACTAAGACGGTGTAGTACTTACTGACCCATACGGCTTGATGCCCTTACAGCTGGTGGTAGAGTCCTTGAGCCAGGACATGATGTATCCCCAGCATGGTAGCTGTGCTTGAATTGCTCAGATGATGCAAGTTGGCCACTGCTGGAGCACAGTAAGTGGGGTAACCCACAAAACAGACCGCTCAGGCTGGCTCAAATACTACATCAGTGTTGCTGCATTCCCTGCAGACAGTAACTTGTCTGGCAAAGAAACAAGGTTACAGATATAGAGAGAAGGCTCACTAAGTGCTTAAGCTCCAGTTTATGATATGAACAGCAGCACCACGTAATTCAGAACTGTCCCTGACTGTGTCAAAATGTCACTAGTTTCCTAGCATACGAGGCCACAGTGCTGGCATTAGAAATAACATGTTTTTCTTTTGGCCTGAGGGCGAATTGAAATGCCTCTCTAAATAGTCCTTCTCACTTCTTGCCATAAACGCTATAGGACACGAGGATTAAAGGTTTTGACTGAAGGCAGCATTCTTTGTAGAATTAAAAAAGAGGAAAGAAAAAGAAAAAAGAAAAAGAACAGCATGTGTAAGAGCAGAATTGTGTTCTGTGTTACCCGCTGCAGAATGTTTAGCACTTATGCAGGTTCAGCTGTTTAGCAACTACCAATGAAGAAAAGTAATTCAAATTATATATATATAAAAAATATATATATATAGTTTTGCATTTTTTTTACTCTGTGGTTTGTAAGATCCTTTTAGAAGCTTGGAAATAAAATTTCCTTCCCCACCTATTTTCTTCCTTTTTTTTTTCCCCCCCCTTTTATTTGCGAAAACCAAACCTTGTCTTTCCCTGCGTCCCTAACAAGTAACAAACGTAAAACTGAAATTACACTTACCTGTCTGTAGCGCAGCAGG
>NW_009647230.1:122975-161009 GCF_000708025.1 Charadrius vociferus | reverse complement strand
CCCTACAAAAATCTCTGGAAATGCCATGTCTGTCAATGAAAGTGTATACTGATAAAATGCCTGATTTTAATGAGTAACTAACGATGAATACGAGGTGTTTATCTTGGCAATAAAAAAGTTGAGTGAGAAATCATTTATTTTAGTTATAAATTTATGAGAACAGTCACTTTATTTTTTCTTCTGCTTTGAAATCAAGAAGACTTTTATAATTTATTTTGTACCACTATTGGATAAAATTTATAATTATGCCATAGAAGGAGAAAAGTAAATCTTGGGCTCTTTTATGGTTAAGTAAACAGGCATCATGTAGTAAAGTCTGTTTAATAAATTCTCTTTTCAAAACAGAGGGTCATGCAGGGTGTCTTCTTCGTAATACAGATCCACCCCAACGTAATTTCTTTTCTAGTCTGTGCAGCTTAGGTAATAATACATATGATTACAATTCTTGTTATTTTAATGAGGAAAACATACTTAGTTTACTGTATAAGTCATAAGCCAAAAAGTTGCATGTTCATATTCCCGCAGTGTGAGTTCATATTACACAATATACCGTCAGGAATGAAGACAAGATAATTATGGTTTTAAGGAAGCAAAAACCCACCCTCTCTGCAGCACAAACCAGTAATTAAAAGACTTGTAATTGGTTGTTGTATCCACAGATTTTAAAATTATGAGCTCTATCAACCACTTCATGTACCTCCTCCAGAATTCAGATGCACTTTGTTTAAAGTTCATTCAGTTTCTTGAAACCATCTCAGTGTAATTCTTCGCTTTTGCCACCACATCTCTAAAGTTTTAAAATTTTTGTTTAAGAAAAAATTTCATTTTCTCTTCCTAAAAAGTATTGCACATGCTAAAGCTGACATCCCCAGGATGTGAGGCTTGAAGAACATATTTAAAATTTTCCTGAGAGGGAAGAATATTAAAATACTTGATGTAGGCAGTTCTAACAAAATACAGATCTGAAGTACAGTTCTGCTACATTAAAAATTGAAGTGACCAAACCCCACAAAATTAAAAAAGATTCCTTTTTTAGTGGGTGCTGAGGAAAACTTAGTGTAGGGTCTGTCTCCCAAACAAAATCTATCAAATTAGTATGTCCAGGCCTTTTAATAACAAGAATCTGCATGAAAAAAAAAGAGCAAAAATTTCATCATATATCAAACTTCAAACGAAATTTTCTACTGAGACCTCAAACTAAGAAGAGAACAATGAGGATTATAGTAATATCCAGTATTTTCTTTCAGTGAATGAAATATTTTTAATAAAACAACAGCAAATATTTGAAGATCCTTTGGAGCACTTGAAATACTCACTGTAATTTAATGGAATCTGTCTCAAAAACAAAATGTCAGAAAAAAACAACTGTATTTCAGAATTCCTTTTAAAATATCTAAAAATATGGAGAAAAGCAAAACCATACATACCTCTATAAACCATATATACCTGTAGAAGTACACCATTTAGACTCATACAACAGGATGGTTCTCCTATATTTTCCTGTATCACTATTCCTTTGTGTATAACCATTTCCTGCAAATATAGGTTATCATACTTTATTGCTAAGCAGTTTTAATACTTATCATAAAACGAAGAGATTAAGGTTAAGAATAGGAAATTTTAAAATGCTGCAGTCCAACAGACTTTTTAGTCCATTCTCTCTCCAGAGCACAATCAAGATGATACAGAGATTAGTGGTTCCCTAGAAAATGAAAGCCCAATGAAGTCCTTCAGGGGAACCAGGAGGTATCCAGACAGAGTATTTGTATAGGCTCAATCTACCTGAAGTTTACTGGGAGGTATTTATGTTTCCTAAAGGAACTGTCCCAACAGGTTTAGGGATCCAGAATCTTGCACAGAATTTCGAATAGTAAGAGCTGTAAGAAGAAAGGAAACTATTATTTCGTTCACCTAATCACTTCAAGGTCAGAATGTAAAGCAGAAATCAAAAAACCCCCTCTGCTACCGATCACTGTCAAAGAGAAAAAAGAATATTGGTAGCACCAGATAATGCTAATGAAAGAGGGGAATGCAGACCAGGAATACGTTGCTGTGTTCGCACTAAGATGCACGAAAATATCTCCTTTTATACATTATTAACAGAAAAGTGAAGAACCTGCAAGTTCTTCAACAACATATTGATCCTCTGAGCTTTCACACCAAAATCTTTTTATTGGCTCTAAGACAAAATTACAGGACACATCTAGAAGAGACGAAGAAAGAAGAATCTCACAGGCAGGACATGGAAGCGTTTCTCCACAGAGCCTTTCCCCTTAAGCTTGGGGCTGGGACAGGCATTCATCTGGGTCGCAGGGTAACTAAGACGGTGTAGTACTTACTGACCCATACGGCTTGATGCCCTTACAGCTGGTGGTAGAGTCCTTGAGCCAGGACATGATGTATCCCCAGCATGGTAGCTGTGCTTGAATTGCTCAGATGATGCAAGTTGGCCACTGCTGGAGCACAGTAAGTGGGGTAACCCACAAAACAGACCGCTCAGGCTGGCTCAAATACTACATCAGTGTTGCTGCATTCCCTGCAGACAGTAACTTGTCTGGCAAAGAAACAAGGTTACAGATATAGAGAGAAGGCTCACTAAGTGCTTAAGCTCCAGTTTATGATATGAACAGCAGCACCACGTAATTCAGAACTGTCCCTGACTGTGTCAAAATGTCACTAGTTTCCTAGCATACGAGGCCACAGTGCTGGCATTAGAAATAACATGTTTTTCTTTTGGCCTGAGGGCGAATTGAAATGCCTCTCTAAATAGTCCTTCTCACTTCTTGCCATAAACGCTATAGGACACGAGGATTAAAGGTTTTGACTGAAGGCAGCATTCTTTGTAGAATTAAAAAAGAGGAAAGAAAAAGAAAAAAGAAAAAGAACAGCATGTGTAAGAGCAGAATTGTGTTCTGTGTTACCCGCTGCAGAATGTTTAGCACTTATGCAGGTTCAGCTGTTTAGCAACTACCAATGAAGAAAAGTAATTCAAATTATATATATATTAAAAAAATATATATAATATATGTATATATATCTCTAATACGTATACACACACATGTATACCTGTGTGTATACATACATGTGATGGCTAAAATATAGTGTTTGTTTATATATATACACACACACATACATTTCAGCCATCATATATATATATAAAAAATATATATATAATATATGTATATATATCTCTAATACGTATACACACACGTATACCTGTGTGTATACATACATGTGATGGCTAAAATATAGTGTTTGTTTATATATATACACACACACATACATTTCAGCCATCATTCTGCACCTTTTCTCTTGTTCATGAATAGAGCATAGAAATTAAATATTAATTGGAAAGTATTTTTCTAACATATCTTTATGGATTCCTTGATTTTATCCAAAGCCAGAGTGGAATTGAGAATAAAACCATTTAAAAAAAAATAAAAATCAAGATAATTCTTGTTATGATATACAGGGTGCAACAAAATGCTGTTGTTCAGAGAATTAGTGATCCAAGATTGAAATAATTACCAAGTCTGCATTAGCCAGTAAGCCAACTAAATTTTTGAAATATATTGTGTTTTTGCACTTATGAGTACAAAATATTGAGCTACATGATACCTTTATGAAAAGCTTATCCAGACATAATAGAAATATACCTTCCATAATAACGATCTGTGAACCTCCTTAGAGAATGACTCCCCCCAATTCCAAGTGGACAGTCTAGTGGTCTGCTTAGAGGTCTCCTTAGGTCAGCAGAGTACAAAAGGTTGACCATTTTCCCTTTCTGCTCTCAGCCTGTGGAAAGACTAACTGTTTCAAGCAGAAGCAATACTTCGTAGCCCTGCCTCCATGTGGTTCTTATTTGAGAAGAAATCTGTGAATGTTTTAAGTGATCCATCAGATCACAGATATATATCACAGCAGATAGCACACCCAAAATACTGAGCGTTGCTTTAGGAATACCTGTCAGGACGCCCTGCAGGCTAGGAGCTCCCTGTGGGCCAGGGGCCAGAAGTGCTGGGGGCTTCTCCGGGTCCACCAGGTCCAGGATCGTCCCACCACCCTAGCCAGGAGCAGGGCAGTCGAGAGGGCAGTGGGGTAACCCCAACCCAGGACATCGGCCACTTCCCTGGGGATGAGGTTTCTGTTACTGCCTGGAATTGCAGCTTTTGAAACACCCAACAAAAACTTTACTTGCAATTTGCTGGTCTTTTTTTGCCAGCCAGGCTGAAGCCATGTACACATTAACACAATCATAAAATTAATGATACTTTGGTGAACTTAGCTTGACTGCAGGTCGAAAATAGTTTAGATTGATCCCGGTAATTTCTGATTTGATGTCATTATTTCTCAGTAATGAAAGCAATATCAGACCTATTACTTTTACTCTACATCTAGTCATTTTTTGGACAACAAGACAACAGGAGCTCTATAAGCATGGACTTAATGCCAGTATCTTATTTGAAAGCTTCTCTGCCTTTAAAGTAGAAAGATAAATTCTTCAGCTATAGTAAAATAATGTAATGTACATTGCCCCCGAAACCCATGCCAACAATTCAAATGAATATGGTAAAAGAAAAAAGAATAAATGCCATGGCACTCGGACATGAGTGTCAAGATTTATGAAGTATTTATGAAGCTGATGATACTCAAAGCAAGGGGCATGAAGAGAGTAATTTATGGGCCCTGACCCACTGATTTCTCTCTCCCTGAGGCAAGACACTTGGCAAAAAAATGTAAAAACAGCTGCTGAAAGTTAGACATCCAAATCTATTACTTACCTATATGACTGGAGTAGTTTCTGAAGTTCTGGATATTCTCAGGTCCCGCTGACTTCACTGTCAATATGTACAAGTCAGAACCCTTGAAAGAAGGCACGCCACATATTTAAGTACCAAAGAGTGATTGAAACATATAATTACAGACATTCAAGGTTAAAAATACTTCCTTTAAGCATTGTTCATCTGATTTTATATTTCTGAAATAGAGATGATACCACAAAGAGGCATTTGAGAGAGCTTGTTAAATTATGTAAATATAAAACATTAGGCCTATGAATGCTACTCTTGTTATCAGGGGGAAAATCTAGAAAAAGAGAGGATTTTGGAATTCAAAATTTGTTAACAGTATAAAATAGTCAATCTGCTGTATCTAATACTACTTAACCCCAAACTTCATAAAAATACACAGTTGCTCTTAGAAAGCTAACAAATATTTCCTGAAGTGCGCACTCTATGAGTCTTGATAATCGCATCCTGATCCATTGCGTGCTGTTAAATATAGTGACTGGATTATGCAAGGGGGGAAAAAAGACAAAGTAAAAAATCCCATCCCACACACTCGATATTTCCGTCTTTGTTTTTCTGAGTGTTACACTGAAATAAACAATAAACAGCAGTGTGGCATCTAATTGAAGCAAACTTTTGTAACATTGTTCTGCTTTGTTTATGTTTACTGTTAATAAAATTGAAGCAGCTCCTTTATAACTGTTTCTTTTTCTTGTGCATTCAATAAAAGGGCCCAGAACTGTATCGACTTCTGTTCACATGCACTTTCCTGACCCTTTTTCTGAAATCAAGCATGGTATGATCAGGCTAGATCAAAGTAAATTGAAAACCTGCTTTAATTACTGACTCCAAAACATAATCAATATCCTTACCAGTGCCACAGAAGGTCTCTTCTGTTTGTGGTCTTTCAGGTCTGCACTCCAGGTAAAGAATAGCTCAACAGCAGGGCTTGTGTTGTACTGCCATATTGTGCTGCCCATGGCTTACACATGCGATGATTCTAACAGGCACCACAGTGCACTCACAGGTAATTAAGTTATGTGAAGTAACAATAACTAATTGATAGAAATAGCCCAGAATTCTTCAAAAACAATAGGAACTCCACTACATTTATTTAGGAGGTAGAGTATAATATATATAACATTTTATTCTTTATCTCCTTCTTCATGCCTAAATCCAACCCTTAATTTCACGTTTACATGTAAAAATATATATAATTCCCTGGAAGCAAAACAATCCATAGTAGAACAGATTTCCCGTAAGCTGATATCCTTTTGTAACCCACATCTCAGTGCAAGTCCTCTCCCTCACTCACAGCCTGAAGACCACAGATCAGCACCATGTTCAACCTGTGTCCATCCTCTTATTTCATAGCTGTTCTGCCTCCTGCTGCTGCCAGCACAGCTGGCTGTGATGAGGGTTGGATTGTGGAGGACTGCTTTGGGTTGTCTACACAGAACAGGTACAGGTGAGGCATTCACTTCCGGGGGTGGTGGTGGTGGTGTTGGTTTGGGTTTTTTTGTTTGCTTGGTTGGTTTTTTTTTAATTTAGCCTTGCTTGATCTCGACAACTGACCAAGGAAGAGAAAGATCATTCCTTTGGCACTCTGGAGTTCCCACACCCTTGTGCCACCTGAAATGTACCCCTGAAATGTCAGCTCTTTGCCTGTGCTAAAAGTGAGGGCAGCTTAAAGCTTTGGATTCCTAGGGCTGAATTAGCAGTTTTTCAGCACTTTTTATAAGATTAATGCAAGTGTTTGTTTGGTTTTTTGTTTGGTTTTTTTTTTTTCTTCATTTATCAAACACAAATAATACAATAATTGGGGAGGAAAAAAATAGTACAGTCACTGCCAACAGAAGAGGTTCCAATGCATCTTAATTCACAGCTGTGCTCCCTAGATCTTCCTTAGAACAAGTAGGACTATGTCCTGGAAAATTATTATCCTGACCTACAGCTAGAAGTTATGGTGTAGAAGTCACTCAATGTGGACTCCAATGTATTTCTGGGATAAAAAGGGTTAATTCTGCTGTAGGCTATGTGAACAGGGAATGAGCAAGTAGCATTGGGAAATGTTTGCACCTGGCACTGCTTAAACTCCCTACTAAAATCCTACATACAGTACCAAAGTGACCATTTTTAGAAGAGTGTTGAGATTGGAGAAGGCTCAGAAAAAAGTTGCAAAAATAATTTCATTGCTAATGAAAGAGAAGGTTGAGAGTTGACTTGATTACAATGTATCATTCATGAAGAGAAACAAGGAGCGGGTACAAATGAGCTCTTTAATCTAATGGTGAAAGGCATAACAAAAATCAATGGCTTGACACAGAATCCAGGCAAACCCTTTATCATTGCAGGTCTCTGGGTTGCTACGGAATGTCCTCCTACGAAGCAACATGAACTATTGGGCTTGGTAGGGATTAGAGGGTGCACTCAAATGGCTGTTATGGGACTAAGCTAATCACTTCCCTCTCCACAGAACTTCAGTGTGGCAGGCAAAGCCCCCTCTTACCATTTGGTTTGTAGTCTCCCTGATTCTTAGATACAAGGCAAGCAAGCAGGTTATTTATAAGATGTTTTGTGGGTAGATAGTTCATAAAATCAAACCATCTGCCAGCGCAAAGGGATGTTTGTGTGTGTGTGTGTGACTACACTTGTCAGAACCTCTGCTTGTTGAACAAAAGGGTGTTGAGAGGCAATAGCTTCATGCAAGCCCCAGGATTACTACATTATTTCTGTAGCATAACTGCATTTTATTACTACTGTCCAATAAGTTTGTAACAAATATAAGCCCTCATTGGATTTTTGTAAGATAGAGATTTCTGCCTCTTGAGAGAAAAGTACAGTTTTACAATTTCTCCTTTCCTTATTCTCTTTTGTTCCTCTGATTTCCTGCCATCAGATCGTAGAATCATAGAATCATTTAGGTTAGAAAAGACCTTTAAGATCATTGAGTCCCACCATTAACATAACACTGCCAAATCCACCACTAAACCATGTCTTTAAGCACCACATCTACACATCTCTTAAATACCTCCAGGGATGGTGACTCCACCACTTCCCTGGGCAGCCTGTTAAAATGCTTGATAACCCTTTCGGTGAAGAAATTTTTCACTATATCCAATCTAAACCTCCCCTGGTGCAACTTGAGGCCATTTCTTCTTGTCCTATCACTTGTTACTTGGGAGAAGAGACCAACCCCCACCTCACTACAACCTCCTTTCAGGTAGTTGTAGAGATCAATAAGGTCTCCCCTCAGCCTCCTTTTCTCCAAACTAAACAACCCCAGTTCCCCGAGTCACTCGTCATAAGACTTGTTCTCCAGACCCCTCACCAGCTTCCTTGCCCTTCTGTGGACACGGTCCAGCACCTTTATCTTTCTTGTAGTGAGGGGCCCAAAACTGAACACAGTATTCAAGGTGGGGCCTCCCCAGTGCTGAGTACAGGGGGCTGATCACTTCCCTAGTCCTGCTGGCCACACTATTTCTGATGCAAGCCAGGATGCCATTGGCCTTCTTGGCCACCTGGGCACACTGCTGGCTTATATTCAGCGGCTGTTGACCAACACCCCCAGGTCCTTTTCTGCTGGGCAGCTTTCTAGCCACTCTTCCCCAAGCCCACAGTGGTGCAAGGGGTTGTTGTGGCCCAAGTGCAGGACCTGGCACTTGGCCTTGTTGAATCTCATACCATTGACCATGGTGTAGGCGCAGGTAGAGCAACCCTCCAGCTGTCATTGACAATAAAATATTTCAGTAAACCAAGTAAGGTTAGTGTTCTGTCTGTGGGATGATATGGCGATCGTATGTGATCCTTGGTTTCTAAGCAGTTTCTTTCAGATTAACTACAAATGGGGCAATTCTCCAAGTAAGACTGAAATGTCTGAAAGTGCTGGCTTCTCTAACCTCTTCTCTGAAAAATTTCTGCCGAAAATTCTTGCTCTGTTTGAAAGTCAGTGCTCCTGGATGTTATTTCTCCTTTTGGCCATGGACTCTTTTCACATGTCTGTCACTTGTTAAATTCATTTCCTCCTTATAGGTGGAGAGACATGGATGACATGGCAGTTGTGGAGATTTGCTTAAGAATTTCTGTGCAGCTCTAGGAATGGAGCTGACTGAGAAATGCAAAAGACTGAAGTGAGTGATTGGTGGGAAAAAAATGGCTTTGGGCATCTGGTGCTAGTGCAGGCAGCAGGTTGAAGAGTGCTTGGAGTACAGACTTCTTGATTTTTAGAAAAGAATCACAGAATTGAGAAATTAAGTTGGAAAGGACTTCTGGGGGTCACCTGGTCCAACTTCCTGCTCCAAGGCAGAGAAAATTAGATCAGGTTGCTCAGATGATCACAGGAAAGGTCTAAGTGTTTGCAGAACCTGCTTTTTAGAATGAGAATTAGAGCTAAAGACTTTCTGTTGCAAACTGTTGACCAAAAGGATCAGACTCATCTTCAAACTGTTACAGCTCAGAAGACTGCTGGATAGTTGTTACTGGAGCTACAGTCTGTACTAATGACGTCCTGACCTATAAAAAGTCAATGGTCTTTGAATCCAGGTCTGGAAATTCCCAATAAATTGTCTCCTGCTATGTCTTAGATTTAATTACCCAAATGAAACTGGAAGGTGTTGCTGGATCTCAGAGCACAGGGTGCCTTCACACAGGTGAGAGGGGTTTCTGCTCATCCCCAGGCACAGGGTAACTGCTGGTAGGTGAAGAGTTTGTTAAGAGAGTGCAAGAACATGAGAATGGCAGTACCACAGGTCAAGATAGTGCAGTATTCTTTCTGCAATCTGGGGGGCAGGGGAAAGGAACTGGGCATTTCTAGAGAGATCCTAACGTTGGTATCGTCTCTCTGACACTGTACTCAGAAGGGCAGAGACTTTCTGCATCAGATATTTCATCCAGACTTTCAAGTCTGATTGCCACAGAGAATCTGTCATCCATGAATTTGCGCCTTTGAACATTTTTTTCAATTCAAGATGATTTGAGATGAGGTGTTTCACAGTTTAAGGATGATGAGTGTGCAAAATCAGTTCTTATATTTGTCACTAGCTGTGAGATAATTTCATCAGATACTCTGTGTGTTCTATGTTGAGACAGTCCTTCTTATCTATTTGTCGTGGTTTAGGCCAAATCGGCTACTGGGGACCTGGGGGACCCCAGATGGGACCGACAGATGCTCTCCTCTACCCCTCTTCAGAGAGAGGGGCAGAGGAGGAAAAAGAGACTTACGAGTTTAGAAGGAACTAAACTACTTTAATGAAATATTAATAATAAAATAAAAAAGAAATAATGACATATATACAAAACCGTATCAAGCTCCCGAGATGACAATCACAACACCGGCTGGCACTGGGGCAGTCCCAGGCTGGACTCAGTGACGGACGGGAACTGGATTCCGGATCTGCATTCAGGATCGGGATCGCAGGCAGATGAACAGAGTCCTCCTCAGACGTCGGCCATTGCAGGAAGAGAGAGTTGACCTTTCGATCCCTCAGCCTTTATACTGAACATGAGGCAGATGGGATGGAATACCCTCGTTGGTCAGTTTTGGGTCACCTGTCCTGTTCGCTCCTCCTTGCAGGTGGGACCCCACTATGCTTTTCCGCTTCCGACCCTCCAACGGGGCAAATAACAAAGTTGGTTGGCCTTGGGTGTTATAGCAATAAGTATAAGCAAGGTCCTCTCTGCATACCATGGCTGGGCATCAGCTACAAACATAGCTCTTGTCACCCTGAGAGAGTGAATATTGTCTGCACAATATGCTGTTAATTTCAGTTGGTAGAGAGGCCCAGCTAAGAAGCGAAGTTACTGACCAAAATTGGTTCTGTTTTACCTCAAACCAGGACACTATTTTTCAGTCTTTTATAGATGTAGATATATCTTTTCAAACTGAAGAATCGTAATGCATTCAGTCTGTCATGCTTCAGAAGCTGCTTCATATGGTGATCATTCCTGCCTCTCTGCTTTTCTACCTTTGCTAGCATCCTCATATTCTGCTAGTTCATCAGTTTGGATGTGGTCCATAATGGTGAAATTGTGCCTAGCAATGACAGACAAGCTTTTGCCAGATAAATCTTTGGCATAATGATGTCTAGTTTTACTCATGGAACTGGTCTAACTTTCCCCATCTAGCTTCCCATCTAACTGTAGAAGAATCATGAGCATGTGTAAAGCACTCAGACAGGGAGAGATAGGAACACCTTTTCCTATGCTATATATGTGTTCTGGGTTCTCAACTTCTAGCCTGGGTTGATCTTACTTGTCAGTAAGATCAGTGCTTCCTTTCGTGTCACTAAATGTTTTGGTGTCATTAGCTTCAAGAGAAGGCAGGATGTCCATGAGCCATGCTGCTTGCAAGTCTGCCTTAGTACAGAGAGAGGATTACACTGAAGCATGATGCCTTGACTGCTGGCAAGGAGAAAGCAAGACATGCATGAAGCAAAGAGTGTTTACTGTTGGGTTGGTATGCAGGGGAACAATGGAGCTGTAGAAGATTTATAAGACTGGAGAAGAGACTGATCAGAAGGAAGCAGAGACAAAAAGTAGTGCTGGTGAGCTAGCTCAAGCTGGGATTGAATGGTCTCCCTGAATGTGAGAGGGGAACAAGTATGACAGGTTTCCCCAGGAAAGGCTCCTGATTGGGCAGGGAAGAATCCTGCTGGCTGGCAGGAAGACTGTCTAGACTCCAGCTGGGGAATCAACTTGGGTCCCATCTACACCTCTGAGTCCTTTCACTGAGTGAAAGTGCTACTGGAAGAGTCATAACCTGTTTCCAGCTAATCCTTCCTCATTCCTTGATTTCCATGTGCTGGCTCAGCCCATAGGATCTTCCTACTCCATTCTTTTGAATTCTGAGGCTAATAATAAATAGTTGCTGACAAGGATCATGCCTGCTGTTCCCCTCTCAAGGAGCTCATTGTTATGGGATCCTGGAAATGCCAAAAAGCATTAATAAGTTCAAAAAGTACAAATTCAGTTAAAAAAAAAACCACCCCAGAAGAGTGTGAGAGAAGAATTTTATTTCTTATGTTTTATTTCTTACACTCTTTTTTACCCCTAAGAGTGTGTTACTGTCTGGAATCAGACTCTAAATGGCTTGCTATAACCCACTATAGATTTTATTATATGAATTCTATGTATTATAATGAGCAGAGAAAAATGAAAACGATCTTAAAATACAAAGATGACCTCAGGAGAAAAGATGGAGAATTCGTTTTTAAATACCTGGAAGTTAAGCACAGATAAAACAACTTTAAATTTATAACAATGGTCCTTTACAACCTTAGGGCAAAAAATAGCTGAAAACCTCACATAAATAGCTATAAAAGTTTTGAATACTCCTTATTAGTAACAGAGGAGTAATACCAGTACTGACAAAAACAAAAAAAAAGGTTAATCTAATTTTAACACTTGTAGTTCCTATTGCCTTTTATAACAGAAATATTTCAGGAAGAGTTCCTTTAAATTTCTGGAAGTATCCAGGGTAATGCTTTTGGTCCAAATGAACTGTAGAAAATAAACAGTTAAAATAGAACACCTGTTCTGAGAGGTAAATTACACAATAATTATGTTAAGGAAGGGGAAAAATGGGGGAAAACTATTTAATAATCAGTCTGAATGAGAATGAAGTCTTATGAGGAAAAAATAATATGTAAGCATATAACTATACATTGTGTCACAATGTATAAAAATAATAAGTGGATTTTTTTCTTTTTCCTTGGAAACCTCTTTAGGTACTTTCTTTCATGTCTAACATTCTTTGACTAGTGTGTCTACCTTTTTTTTTTGTTTGCTTGTTCCAATGCATCTGTTAAGCAGCCTCTAGAAGACACCAGTCAAATACCTAGCCCGTATTTTGCATGGTAGTTAGTTAATTAACTTGACAGTGAATTCTAAAACACCAAAGAAACAGTCTGAAACTCAGACATTTCAAGCCATTCTAAGAGTGAATTACAAGATTTCGTTTCCACAGGAAATTTGTTCATAAGTACTGTATACTGTGTGTGCTAACTTTCTCAGACATTACTGAGAATTATTAATTTTACGTCAGCTGTTCCAGCCTTGATTTTCACAGTTACTTTGCCAGTTAACTGCTGCCTCATAATCCTTCTCTTTGCAGACAAAAATAGAGTAATTGCTGTCTAAGTTTTCCTCACTGGGCTGCAGACATGAAGCTCCCAATACGTGTTCTGCGCTAACAGGGAAAATTGCCCCTTCAGTGCTGTGAATAATTTTAACATTTATTTTAATATTGCTCTTTTATTTATCATAATATTTGCACACATTTTTAGAGTAAGCTTGTACATTTGATTCCATCTTTTCTTTTCTGAATGATAACAGAGCCCTTAGAAACGTAACCATTTATTGTAAGAAAAAGGCTCAGTAAGAGCTCACAAGGACTCCATTATCAGGAGACACTTGCAAAGGCCATTTGTGTGAGATGGAAACCTGAATGTATTTTGCCACATGAGAATTGTGGGATACCATGCATACACTTGGAGTGTTTTTATTACTTTTATAAAAATAGCTGGTTTTAAGATTTTGAATGGGAATGACCAAAAAAAGACTGGTTTTGTGTAAAGGAATTTTTTATTGAGCATGAAAAACACTGCAAATAAAAGTAACTTGGTATGGTTAACCACTGGCTTGCCAGTGCATCTGGTAAACTAGTGGTAAAGGCACATCTCCCACACCTGAATCACGACGCACGGGGAGTTCAGATTAGGTTTCACAGCTCCAGTGCTACCCCTAGCTACCGTTTTCCCAGTAAAATTCCTCTGGTAAACTAAATCAGACCAAGGTATGAGGTTGTGCACTGGCATGCCATCATCTGCAATGTTTAACTTTGAGCCTGCCCTGGCATGAGTTTGACCAGTCCAGCTGATACTCTTCCAGATAGTCCCCAAGGTACAATTCTGGGGGCAGTGTATACCGAGGAGAGTTCCTAGTAAGCATCTGGGATGCAGCCACCTTGTCTGAGGGAGGGAGGTGGTGTGTACAGCTCTGTGGATGAGAACCTGGCCCTGGGGCCCCAGGAGGCAGCCGCAGGCTCCAGATTTGGGCTCCCTTCCACTGGTCGGTGCTGCATCTGCTCCTTCAAAGAGTCACCCACTGCTTTCTTTTAAAAGGCTGCCTGAGATGGCAGCTATCATTTGTATAATAGCTCGTTGTTTTGCTCATTGGTACTCACCCAGAATGTGGGAGATTTGAGTTCAGTAACGTCATCAGCCCAGCCTCAGGGTATCCAAAACCAATAACTCTTTAATATAAAAATACAGAAGCTGTTCTTGAAGTGAGGAGTGGAATCTAGGTCTGCCCACTCCCAGATGAGTGCCACAGGCACTAGGCCACAGAGTCATGTTCCCTCTTGCACTCCCTCTTACATCTTCCTTGGATATATTGCATTCTTTCCTCTGCAGACGTAAGGTTTCAACAGCAGCAGCCCCCTCCTTTCCCAGCTGTGTGGCTTGTGGTTAACGCTGTCTCCTGGGAGAGAGGAGCTGTGGCTCTTAATCTTTTCAAATGGAGGATGTTGACTGAGTCTCAAATGCTCCAGACTCTAGGGAATTCATAAAAAGGGATAATAATACAATAATACAGCCGTTACCCATCTTTTAGAAGAGGGCATATGCCATCACACTTTGCACGGGACCCAGCAAAGTCACTGCATGTTTGCCTGATGGCACAGAGCAGGTCTTGCTTTCTGGGTCCCTGTCGAGCCATGGCCGCACACACATGCCTTCTCAGATGGGGCAATTTCTGGGCACTGTGCCCAGGAAACTTTCCAGTCAGACAGAGAGACAGCCAGGTAACTCCACTGACGGGTGGAAGGTGGATGTGAATTTCTGAGGTTGAGGTTTGGATCCGTGCCGCACCTGCCCAAGTTCTGCCAGGAGACTTATGACCTTTCAGGGAATATAGCCCCTCCTCTTTAGGAGGTAGAGAAACATCTTCACCTCCTGGCAGGTTGTTCCTGTTACAGTTACCCACATTTTTATAAATTTGCCTCTTTCCTCTTTTGATTTTTTTTTTTTTGTCTTTATATTGGGTTCTCACGAAGGCTTTCTCCATTTAACTGAAGAACCTTCTAATATCAGATATCTTCTACTTGTACAGATGTTTGCAGATGAGGATTAATCCTGTTCTTAAGTCTGTTCTGTTTAAACAGATTCTGATCTTTAAGTATCTCACTGTAAGACACATTTCAAGGCCCGTGAATCCATCCCACAGTGATTTCAACACAGTCAACTGAGATTAGGTGTTTTAGATTGTGATTTCTTCTGAGATTTCTAGATTTTTTTTAAAAAGTCAGGAGGTGGAGATATCATAGTAATAAATGTCAGCTAAACTTGTTTTTTATATTTATTCCATGAAACAAAGCCTTTGGCATTTCAGTTCAAAATTAACAGAGTTCTCCTATCTGATGGCTTTTCAAGGCTGTACACGAAATCCATAAGTAACAATTCAGTAGCTGGAAGTGGGTTCCTGTAGACCAAATGTTTTTCTCACAGAAAATATCATTTAATTGGTCACAGTTAGCTAAGTGCACTGGCATCGAATGGGAACTGAAAGTGAATTGACCTCTTGCCCAACCAATTTTCCCTCTGGAGAATGACTTAAAGACAATGTTGATGAGGTGCAGAAAGATTACACTTATGTTATCCGTGACAGCGAGGTCTTTCAGTGCAGCTTGTCACAATACATTTGCAGTAGAAACCTATGTATTCTCAATAAAACCTAAAATTTTGAGACTTCCTTGTGTGTGCTGAAGTATGTAACTCAATACGTAATGTGTACATTTTAAAATACACACTATGTATATATAATATCTCCTGAATGTATATTTAAATAGATTTTCCCACTTGAAAAGAGGCTTTTCAAATACTGTATTATAATGACTCTCAGTTAATATACCTGAAAATTATAAATACTTTGCATTAGTTTGTTTTTATTTAAGAACCATGCATGCACAGACAAATATATTTCTGTCCTGAATATATGTATGCTTTTTATGGTGACAGTACCCATCAGCTTTGTAATGAGGATTTTGAGCACGCTTATTGGAGGACTAAGCTGCATTCCTGTAAGGGATATGAATATGACTCTGCTTTCTGCTTTGAAAAACATCACCCAGAATCTAGGGTCACAAATAAAAGATGCTGGAACACTTGTTTACCACTAGTATGGATTTCTGTTAAAATTATTGAGAACAAAATATCCCGATCTTCAGTAGCAATGATTCAGGACACTACTTCACTGTATTTTGAGGCATAACGCTTTGACTTCTCAACAAAATAAAGTAAAAAATGTTTACTCCTGCTATGCAGAACTTTTGTGCCCTCTTAGTTCCTTCCCTCTTACATGATTTCTAATCTGTGAGAACTCTGTGATGAACCAAATAAAATCATTGAGTAAGGAAAAGAATGGCACATCACAAATGGCACATTGCTGAATAGACTATCTGACCATGAGAACATCGAACCTGGAAGAATACTTGGCAAAAAGCACCCAGATAATAACTCCTATGTATCCAGAGCATTTTTGCTGAGTGAAATTTATTTCTGAGTTATGCTGAAATTTATTTTTGTATTATTTGTGTTTTGTGTCCTTTATATGAGGTCAGAGTTCTGTGATTCTTTCTGTCTGACATCTGTATACCAGATCAAGTATACAGTCATTGAATAGACAGATTCAAAATAAACTACTGTTGTTAAATTATATTTTAATTCAGCTCCAGTGCAGTTGAACTAAAATAGTCTCTGTCTGTATTCTTTAAAGGAAAATTGAAAAAAGTGTTGGCATACTCAAATACTTCCAGAGTATCCCATCAAAGAGTATTCTATTGCAAACCTTTTAATTACCTCCAAAAACCCAATAGTAGCAAGAGTGGTGTCATAACTAAATTGTACTGCCAACCTTCTTGGTCAGGCAGCTTGGTCAATTTAGCCAATCCATTTTCTTTTATTCATTATGTGTTTAACATATCTTGGAAAATAGTTTAGTAAAAAAGAGTTCAAGACCTATTTTTTGAGAAATGGTTTCATCACATTAAAATTGATACCACTATTGGACTTTTTTCCTCTGCTGGTTAGCTCTGGCTAACTATTCTGTATCCTGCAGTCAAGAGAACTACTGGAGTAGCAATATAATTTGCTTACAATGTCAGACATAGGATAAAATTCCTTGCTAAAGCAATCTGGTTTTCTGTTCTTACTGTATGCTTTTGAGAATCCCACCATGGAAATAACTGGAATGCATGATATAGTTCCCATACTGCATCTTCCCCAGGAAATTCAGCTGTATTAAATGTATCAAACTCAGGATGAGGTTTTAAAGAGGCCTCAATCCAACCTTGAATCTTCATCTGTACTCTTAGATAAGTCGCAAAACTCATTTGTGAACACAATCCGTGTAAGCAGCACATGCAGACATGATAGATAGATGCCTGACTTCTTAGTTGGATGCATAAACCTGTTTGTCTTGACAGGTGTCAATTCACATGTACACTCACTAAAAAGAACCGTTTAAAAGCTTATTTTAAGAGCATATGCCTAAAAGTGATAGCATATTTGTTTTATGACTACCAGGGTGCTAAAACACGATTATTTTTCTACAGTGAAAATTAATAAATGTATACGAATAGTAGAAAAATTTATTTCAACTGTAAAAATTGGCTGTATTATTGGTCAAGGGCTGTCAATCAAATTAACTTATTATGCACTTGAAACTCATTAGCAGTAGAATACTGTACTTGTATATTTCAAATGACTGATGACTAGAGCTGTGTGAAATTGCTGCTGAATTTGTCAATTACTGTGTGAAATGTTCACTGTAAAGATAGATTTTCACTCAAAAATCATATCTTCAAAATAATCCATAACAGTCCAAGGTTACCTCTTATGATTTTGGTATGCCCCTGGTTTGCCCTTTCTCTTTCTTCTGCTCTCCATCTTCTGAAGTCTTGATGAGACTTCTTTGTGTGGTGAGAAGGAACAAATTGATTTAATGGGGACATTGTAGGACTGCAGACATCACTGCTTTTATATTTGGGGTGCTTGAAGGGCTAACTGGACGTGGTGTACATTTTACTGATAAATTACCTCATGTAGTAGAAGTCAAAACTGTGAATACCACTAAGACAGAAGGAGCAGCTGCAGAAGAGCTTCTACCTTTGTTCTGCAACAGCCTTCTGGTCTTTCCTGGTCAGGATGAGCGGAGCAGGACTTGAACTTTTTACTGAGCTAATGATTAATACAAATTCCAGCGTTTGCCATATTGCCCACTACACAATTAATTAAATTCCCTTGGAGGCAAATTAGAGAAACATTGTACGTCTTGGCCACAGACGGTTTTGTGAGGCCAAAACAGTAACTGTCCCTGTAATTCGGCTATGATATAATGAAATTAAGTGATTTAAATAAATTAACAATGGACCAGATTCAGCTTTCAGTAATTACGAATCACTGCAGGACTGATATAGCAGAAAATAAGCTACGTGGCTGCTAGCCCAAGAACACTCGATGGGACTCTTTCTTTTGTCTAGCAGGAAAAAGCTCTGGCAGCTGAGGAAGCTATATTCCCTGTAGTGGGTACAACGATCTGGGAATAGGGGACACTGTGGGTATCTCCTGAAGAAATGAAATTCACAGGTGATCACACATAAAGGATGTAGAGGCATATTCTTGGGAAATTTTCTCAGTAGATTCCTATCCTTACTTATAGCCAGTTACTTCTTTCCTGACATCAAGATTCATGACTTCGGAAACAATTTTAGAAGTCATTGCTCAAAGATGTCTGTTTCCAGACAGTAGCTAAAAGAATGGGCTTAGTCCTTAAAAATAACCTTCTAACTTGAAGAAGAAATGGAAGCTGGGTGTACTAGAAATAATTCAACAAGTTCAACCCTCCTTCCTTACACACCAGTCTGGTAGGCAAACAACTCTACTTTTCATGTACAATGTTAGCATCCTATACTATAAAATAGAATAAACTATAGTATAAAATACTATACTATAAAATAGTATATTTTGTTCTCAAATATTTTAGGCTGAGAACTAGAAATTTTCAGGCAGTGACTTTGTACTCTTATTCTGACCGTGAATCTTTTTGCCACAATACTGATCCTAAGGAAGCCAAAACTATTAACAAATTCAAAAAGAAGGACAGCTATGATTTATTCCAGATAAGCACACTGGTGGAGTTGTAAACACATTGTGCATACACAGGTCTAGAGGGTGGGTGGTACCTTAGATAAAAAGCTATCTTAGATTTGTTCATTTCTTTTCCTCAACATCCCCAACTTATTGTCAGAGAGAAGATGCTGCCAGGGTGACCTAACTCTAACATGAGTTTCTGTTTAGACTAGTTGTCTAAGAATATTCCTTCTTATAAAAAAAAAAAAACCACCAAAACCAAAAACAACCAAAACCAATCAATCAAACAAACAAACAAAAAAAAAAGAGGGGGTTTTGTCTAGAATTCTTTCCAAGTAGGTCTTAAGTCAGCATCACATTTAATGTAGTACTAATGGTTTCTACAAGCTAAAGAAAAACATTGGAATGGAGAAGTGGAAATTGTCATTATCCGCTAAATTATACTGGTATTTCCTCCATTTATGTTGAGGCTATTTTAACTAATACGTTTTAGTATCAAAAGTTCACCAGTCAGTTCTCTGAGCTTCATATTGCATTATATGGTTCATCTTTAACAGGTTTGCAGAAAGGGACAGGAAGATTCAGAAAGCTTTGAAGTATGCCTTCTCTGAGTTTTAGTTGGATACTGACGCTATGCCAATTTTTAAGTGACACACATGATGAAACCAAGCAAAATGTTGGCATGCACAACTCTGTTTACCTCAACTATAGCAACGCTACTCTGCAGTGGAAAGAGAAATTGTAGTGTTTCACAAGGCTCCCTCTTAAACTCTGAGGTACAGCTACATTTTGTATATCTCACAACTGTATAAACCATTGATACACCCAAAGACTTAGCTGGTTGAAAATGTAAGCACTCAGGCTAATTTATTTTGGGATTATGGGCTTGACTTAAGCACACATGTACAAACACATGCACTTCTGTTTTGGTGAATCACAACGATATCCACTTCACCCACAGTAAACCAAAATGCTCAGGGTTTTAAGGTGAGAAACGGAAGGAACTGAGCAAGTGGAAGCCAGCCCCAGCCCCAGGCAGGGTGAGGGCATGAGGGTGCTGGGTGCTGCTGCCCTGTTGCCTTGGTGAGGGCACGCCAGCAGTGGCTTCTGCATCAGCTGTTCCTGGGCAGGGCAATTCAGTGTGCGGGAGGAGTCTTCCTTCAGAAGGCAAGGGATGCACAGCAGCCGGGACAGCACGCTCGGCATCGAACCGATGTCAGGGACCGTCCTGATATATCTGTGTTGCACTCGGAGAGGAGTCAGTGGTCAGGACCCTCCATCCCTGATAAGTCTGGTGGCTTAGTGCTTTTCCAGCTATGCCCAAACAGGCTGCTCATGGGCTGCCTGCAGGCAGGCCTTAGGCAACCTGGCAGGCAATAGTGTGGATGGGAGAGTACATGCTAGTCAGCTGCTTGCCTGCACTCCTGAGACCGCTTTTTAGCAGCAGTATAGAAATAGCTAATGTGGGCAATTATAACAGGAGCGAATCTTCACCTTCCTGGAACAAAAAAAAAAGACTGGAACCAAATCTCAGATCTGAAGACTGACCTCTCGTTTCAGACTCTAGTAGGATGCCTTCCTACCTGCAAAGGATAATCACAAGTAGCCAGAGAGAAAAGGTCTGACTGTGATGTTTTATGCTCTACAGGATCTGGTAACAGGGAGAAGGAGAAAAAAAAAAAAAAAAGAAATAATTTTCGTCTTTGAAAAGAAAACCTCTAGCCCCGACCAGATAAACCTGAACTAACTTTTTATAATGAACTGTTCTGAAGAGATGACAGTGACAGCAAGGCAATTAAAAAAAAAACACAAACAAACAAAAAACAACAAACAACCCAATCCCCCAACATAGGTATATCTCTGTATACGCATATTTACCAATGTTTGAATTTCAGCGTGATTTTTGGTGTAGTTCTGTTTAACTTGCTCTAAATGCTTTAAAACAGCAAATCAAATGCATTTCATCTCACTGGGAGAGTTATTAACAAAAGAAAGAGTAAGGACATTAAAAAATGTAAATCTAGAAGAAATACAGACATTGATTGTTGCTTGCACAAGAACTACAAGACCCTACAAACAAGTACAAATGGCAGCTTTTTGAATATGAAACATAATAAGTAATAATCAGTATCTTATAGCACGATAGCCAAAGGCAGTGACATTTGAACAGCATGTCTTCTCTAAGCTTAGATAGCTTGGTAGCGCATATCTGCAAGTGCTTAGCCATGTTAACATAAACCCTCATTAGACAGGATTAGGCAAGAAACAGTGACAAACAGGGTGGACACTAACCCTCTGAGGAACCAATTCAGGCACTACACACTAATTATCCTTTTAAATTACTTTAAGATTCAGGGAATGAATATCAGTGTATGTGCATATGACTACGTAGGGAATTGTGTTTTACATACTACAACCTGTTTGTATTTTGCAACAGTTTTAAAATTATTTCTCCTCCATAATCAGTTGTCAAGACTTAAAAGTGTTTATTCTTCAGGATCCCTGGGCAATGATCAAGTCAATGATGATATTTAGATGTTTTCCCTTGTTCAGGAGAAAACAACCAGGAACTAATCATGTAGCAGTATCTCCCATAAGTGGCTATTAGCAATCCATTTTGGAAATGCAGTTTAGGAACAGTAACAGGCATAAGTTCAAATAACGTGAAATGCAGTAGCTTTCACTGGTGGCTCTATTACCAGAAATCCTGAGTGAGGATGACCTAAAGAAAAGACAGAAGTAAATATTGTCTCAGGGAATTGTGTTTTGACTTTTGCTTGATGATTCCTTACTTGCTTTTCAGGTCCTTTGTGATAGGTTAATTTGCCTCTAATCTTTTTCTGCAAAGTAGAGTAGGTTTCTAAATTCCTTCTCCTACATTTCCCAAACTATATTGCTGTTGTGAAGATAATCTATCAGAATAAGCCACAATCATATTCTGTGTCTGTAGTGTTGATTAGTTGATATTTCTCTTGAAACCAAATAGGAAGACTCCAGCCAAATTGATGTTAAATCCCTTATACAAAATGTCTTAAAAGAATATGACTAAAGTACATATTTTTATATATAAGCACATTAAAAAAAACCAGGTGATAAAAATAGTAGATTTTTCCTCTATCTGATAAAGCCTAATTTTTACATTTATTGGCTTTTTATCTTCCATTTTTACCACCAGAATTTTTCTTAAAACTAACCTAAGTGCATCGAGTTATTTTGAGTGAATGTCATATCACCACTAGTGCCCACAGAACATAGATTTTAAATGTAGACTTTGGCAGAAAAAGTAAAAAGGGGCTTTACTTTTAAACATTTCACTTTGGGAAACTTTTTTTCAGATGTGCAACAGTATGTCTTATTGGGATCTTCTCTCACCTCTTTGAAGCGTACAAAAAAGTTCACCAGAAAAGCTTTTACATCAAAAAGTAAAGTTAAGGAATTAGTGGTAATATTACCAAAAGATGACATAAATTTTTTATCATATACTAATGGAAAAACTTCAAAGTGCTTACAGGTACATAAAGGAAAATTCCATCTTAATTTTCTGTTACTGATTTTCATGAGTCAAGTTTTCAAATAATGCTTATTTTGGTTAATAAATACAAGGGACAATATTTTTGTATGCTAATTTGACTAATTTTATAAACATAATTTCAGCGTGGGTCTGCATTTTATGAAAGACGAAGATTTACTCAGAATTACACACAAAAAGCTTGTGCGTTCATTTCTGTCTACACTAACACAGAATAAAATCCCGATCCGCTCACTTCTGACAGCAACATTATTTCAAATTTATCTTTTACAAAAGTGATGCCATTAATGGAAAGAAAAAGAATTAAGAGAAGATTCCTTCTTTTAAAACCTGTTATTTCAGTCAGTGAATAAATTGTAAAAAACCGCCCTTCCTACTGTTTCCATATATTTTATATACTAAGTAATGAATTTGTTTGACTTCATGCATCATCTGTGCAGAAATAAGATAGCAGCAACATGTACAGAGAACCCAGAAGCAGAGAGAAACTGAGAACCTCTTTTACTTCAGCCCAGTAGCTAGGAGGTAAGAAGGCATTTATTAGTACTGATTGTAGTAGGCATGGCCCTTAGTGTAGCATCTGTAGGAATATTATGCATGAGACCGTATCTATGGGAGAGAGGAGAATCAGTATTAAAACATGGATGGAAAGGTGGTTGGAAATGAAAGGATAGAAGAAAAAGGCAAGAATGCCCTTTGGTAGAATCCATTATCCTAAACCCCAGTCTTGGGAACACGAGAACACCCTTGGCATAAACATTTGTGTTGAGGTCAAGTGGGATTAGAGGAATATATATTTGGATGCCTGGGGCTATGTCACAAAAAGAAAATATTAATTAAAAAAACAAGCTAGAGGTTTTACTTGCCCTCTAACTACTTTTTCTTTTAATACATTCTTTTGCTTTTTGCAGTCAGTGGACTTGATTTTGATCTCACTTGTATTGGTTTTAATCAGAATAATTCAGTATAAGCTGGGGCATTGTTCTGGTATCAAATCAACCTAAACAAGGGGAGAATCTTTGCAGCGTATTGCTTCAGTGCAGCCGGTTAAAACAAGGCTGCACTTGCAGTTAGGATGTTACGCAAAAAGGGGCTGCTGATAGGGCTAGGTTTCATAAAGTGGCTTGGTTTGGAATTAGGGTTGAAGCCGCTGATTCCCTGGGAGTGCTTTTAGCATGGAGGTCACTTCAAGCGCTGAACATTAGGTTTCAGGCCGTGTTGATCATAGCAAGTGGCGTGTGCTAAACCTTAAGAATCGACTTTCTGGAGGACTTCTTCCCAGTTTAAAGCTAAGTATATACAAATATTTTGGTGAATCAGGCCTCCAATGTCCAGTTAGAAACTCTGCTGAAAACAATGTCAACCTTTGACTTTACTGCAGCCTGTCTAAATTAGGAAAAGATGTTGTTTATCTGACCTGACCTTTTCCTAATCTACATATAATAACAGTTATACATTTTCTTTCAGTTTACTTGGTCAAGATCAGTTAAACAGCTGGCCTCAGCTCTGTTGCCACAGGACTCATTGTTATTTTCAACTTCTCAACCTTCAGTTCCGAGATTCGCTCCTGCGTGTTTGTGCTGGCTGCTTAGGAAAGGCTTTAAAGCGCCACAACAGCTAAAATAACAGATCCTCGGGACTTGTAGGCTCTGGAACGAACAGAAACGAATTAAGCTGCTGTGGGAGTCAGACTGGGATAGGTCAAGAAACCAACATGTTGCTTTGCTGAAGAGGGACAAGAAAAGATGAGAACAAGAATGCCCTGATCAGAGACTTGCATGTGTGTTTTCGAGGGGCAGGTTTTGTTATGTGAACTCACATTCTTCGGGAATCGGGTTGAGACCTTTAACTATGTTTAGACCATGACCTGAACCATATTTGTAACAAGATCTTGCAACTCTGGAGAGTGACTGCATTAAACTGTTGTCATTTGACTCTTGCTGAATTACTCTCACACCCTGCCATTATATGAAATGTCCTCAAGCACACACATGATGCCCTAATCCCTATATGAATTAAATGTGCTGCTTGTTTATTAAAGATGGAAAAAATATTTTTCTATGCAAACTTAAAATATATTTTCTTCTTTTTATAGCATGATGTCAAAACATAAGGACTGCTTTATTATTGTACTACTAAATATAATTTTGGCCTACACCCTGCAAAAATGAGCTTCTATTTTGTACCCCATTAAAGCAACCACATTCAATCTTTCCACCTGCTTATGTTGGTATAAAAACTCCATCTCCAGAATTTGCCTTGTATTTCAGATTGATTATTGGAAATAATAGAAAATCATATTGTTTTGACATTTTATAGATTGTGCCTACTTAATTTAATGGTAAAGTGTAACCATGCATCATTATCTGATGAAGACGCTGCCTCAGGAGGGACAACGAAAGAAAAGATTTGAGTGCATTCTTATACTACTTCCATTCCTCAGGTTTGAATTAAATTCAACTTGAGTATCATTAGTTGAAAAAAGCTCATATTTTTAAGCTATAGAAAGTAAGTGTACTGCATTAAATAGACTAGTTACTCATTATTTATAAAACCAATTGCTCAATAAACACTTTATTTTCCTAACAGAACAGATATTCAACTTGGCAATTTGTATAAACAGTATGTATGTTCTTAATGTATATGTTTATCTACAATAGTAAACATAAGCAACCTTTTGCCTATCATATAATGCCCCTAAAGGCATTATGGGTTAACAGTGATTTAATCCCCTTATGCATGCATAATATGACAAGCTTTGCATAAATGATAATAAATAATTGGTATGTATAAATAATTCATCATTTATTTTTGCAGTAGAAATAGAATTCTTAGACATATTTTAAACAAAGGGAATCGCAAACATGATCTCAATCAGAAAAGGGGTTAAATCACATTACACAAAACAATGTTTCAAATAATCAAGACTCATGCATACAACATATATTTTTATTTCTTTCATGCTAGCACGTTACATTGCCAACTTGTTCTCAAGTATGGAACAATACATATTTAACTGCATCATAAAATAATAGAAGAAATAAATGTTATATTGGACATTTAATCCAAAACAAGATGGAATACTATATCAGAAAACAGAAATGCTTGTACTGTGTTCTCTAGAAAACTGGTCATTATTGGTGGATTTCAGATTTTTTCTGGAATTGGTTCTGGTGTTTTGTGGATATTCCTCTAACCCTCCCAGTGCAGCTAATAGCTGATAAAATTTTAAAATGTTAATTTTTGTAGTAATGTCTTATTTAATAATGGTTCTGTGGTTGCATAACAAATACTAATTGGATTTTTTGGGGGGGATGAAGTAATATCCTAAAAAAAGGAAATTAAAAAATACAGTGTTACTCTAAATAGGTAATATTTTTAATAGTTAAGAATCATTAAGATTTGAAGATTCAATGTCTATAGCAGTGAAGTAACTTTAAGAATGTAATGCCATCCTTATTCAGTGAGGCAGTCAAATACACACTTAAGTTTAAGTACATGCATCAATCTCATTGACTTTACATTATTCTCTCCAGAGTATATTTCTTTTCATTAGGAAGACACTGATTCTTAACTACCATCAAACTGCCGACTCAACTTGCTTCAATAAGTCCCTCTGAAGCTTCTCAAAGTCTTCTCTAATTTTGACTAATATAAAGAGCGCTGGCATTTGCAAATGTTGGCATGTCATTTCTTAACCCTTTCTACTGACAATGGTGTTTGTAGATACATATATCAAGTAGGAATGATCACAGTATGTAAGAAGATTAAAAATGCTGTGACAAAGGAAAATCCCACAATTATTGTATATTGATTTTCCCACTAACATTAAATATTGCTGGTTCTATTAAGGAACTGTGAGATACCTAGTGATTAATGTATTACTCTGTAAAAAAAACCAAAAACCTTTAAACCTGGATTCTGACTTTTAGCTATTTCCCAACTGAAAGCAAAACCTGAACTTTCACCTCATGAATGCTTAAAATTCATATATAAGTGATATTAGCTATTTTGAAAGTACAAGTTAATATGTTTCTATTATTTGCTTGTAAAGCAGAGAATTGTGACGTGCACAAATTTGCCTTTGCTCCTATCATGTCATGGCCACTCAGTTGTTTTGTTATACATTATTCATTACTTTTCATTAGTTTCAACCAATTTCCTGATATTAATTCATAAATCCCAGAAGTTTCCCTATTTCCCATTAAAATGAGATAATAACTCTTGATACTATCTGATATAACAGCAAATTTAAATAAAATATTGCTTTTTTGGTTTTTGTTTTGCTAGCAGCTCACCTAGAATTTAAATGTTTTGGTTTATTATTTTGCTTGAACCTCTTTCCTGACACCTCAATGTCTGACTATACCCTGAAAGGTACAAGCCTTACAAAGCTCCTTGCTTAAACCCAACATATCGAGTCTCAGCATTGTGTCTCAGCTGCAATCTGACCCCAGAGTCATCCAAAATCCATAGGTTTGTTTTTTCTTATGAGTTCAGCTGCCTTCACATCAAGGTGCCTGTCCCTGGGCCCTGCAAGAACTGCCTCTTCTCTGGGGAATCCCAAGCAGTTCAGGCACTCAGGTAATATTGGAGAGCTTTCAGGCTCATATTTCCTCCACTTACCTCACCAGCACCACCCAGAATGGTAGACGTTTTCCTGGGACATGTAATGATTTGGCCCACTGCAAAGAGGTACAAATGGAGCAAATAGCAATCAGGGCCTGTTATCCAACAGCTCTCAGGGATCAGAGCATCTGCACAGGATGCAGGACAACTGTGTTTCATTTCTTCTTTCTCTTGCGGATCCTCTACACTGAAGCCTGTGATCTGTGTGCAGCAGCCATGGTTTTGACTCTTTGTGCTGCAGCTATTCCATGTGGGGTGGGACAACAGGTTATTTAGGGGGTCAGAAATAGCAAAATCACAATTCTGAGGAAAAAAAAAAATAAATTTAGACTTGGCTTCCAGTCTCTGATGCAGTGCTCATTTCACTGTTTATACAAAATAGTCATAGGATCAGGGTGTGTGAGCTCCCCATGTCATCATGCTTTGCAGCCTGTCTGTGCCTGTGCGTTCACCTGAGAACTGAAAAATGCAAGCTCATATCCCTTCAGGCATAGGAAAGAACTGGGACCATGCCCCATACCTCCCGTTCTGCGGAAGAAGCGATAATTGGAAGTCTTTTTTTTTCCTAAGATTTTGCAGAGATCAGCTCTCTAAGACAGGGCATCACCTGGGCAAACCAGGGCCAGCGCCCATGTGAGAAACATTTCAGGAATGGTCAGTCAGGGATTAGAGGAGGTAGAACCAAGAAATGCAGATTTAGATGGGTGCAGCTTCACAACATGTTGAATCTTAAAAAATATGCCTCCTCCTCCTTCCATCTTGCAGGCTTTTGTTTGTAGTAAGCTGCAGGTTCAGCTCCCTAACACAGTAGAAAATATACTTCTTTCTTTTCTCAGGGGTAATTTTTCTGCCAGGCAGTGAGGGAAACGGGCTCACCAGCAGCACCAACATCGTAGTGCAAAAGATGGGGCAAGAGCGAGTGTGCATGCGAGCAGAGGAGAAAAAATGGCAACTGAGAATTGTTAGATGAACCCAGTGAGTAGTCCCTTACCTGCACCCTGGGGTCAAGGCACAACTTGCTCTCCACGTCTCCTGTCCACCAGTGGAAGGAGCTCCTTACCATCAGGCTGACTTTTGGGACTGCCATGACAAGCACTTCCACCGAGCTGAGGGCTGTCCATTCTGGTGAGCAGCAAGGTAGCTAGGTTAGGAACTTTACAACACTGATAATGCTGTGAAGTTCAGACCATTGTTGGATCTGCCCTGTAACATGAGAAACTGTTTTAATAAGGCAGTATGAAGCCTCCACATATAAGGAAATTATTTGTTTTCCCTGTAATTTCTATAGTGTTCTGAATTTTTGCCTTTGTTCCATAGAAGTCCAATTATTAAGCATCTTGACAAAGAGAATGATGCTTCCATTTAAAAAAAGGAAAAGTTTCAGTATACTGGAAACCTTCCTTGGAAAGTTTTTGCTTCTGATATACCTCAGCTTTGCCAGAGCAATGTCTTACTTTTTAAAAAAGAAAACATATTTTAACTTGCAATCTGTGTAATATTATTTAATGCAGTATTAATAAGTTATCTTCCTAGGCCTCATCTTAGTAATTGCTTATATATGTTAAAACGTTCAATATAATTGATAGCTGCTAGTACCTTTGCTTTCCCTGGATATCTTTGCTCTGAGAATAAGAAAATAAGTAAGGAACATTTTAAGTAAGGTCATTAAAATTACATGCAAAGAGAAAAACCTAAGTAAACATCCAATTTAAGTTGAATGTTCTGTTAAATTGATAATTTATTAAGTGTTTTTCCTTTGAGGCATGCTGAACAACAAATGCCAAAGCCTTGGAGAACTCATGTAGGTTAGCGTTTGGCCTCCACATTGGCTTTTCCCCTCAAGTATTATTTCTGTCTTAGCCATTTAAAAGAACCAGTGCAATCATGGATGCCACTTACAACCTACACAGTGGAAATTAGAGCCTTTTAGGGAAAAGATGTTTGGCTGATAAAAACCTAGCTCCTTAAACTTTGGTGCGACATAATATTTCTTTTGGCAAGGGGTCACTGGTGCTCAGCATACATCATCACTAACTTATTAGATCTTGAGGCAATTAGCTGAAAACAAACAGAAGAGACAAGCCCTGTATTGAGCTATAGAAACCAGAAGAAAATAGCCCATGGCACTCCATTATTCCAGAGCTTCATCAAAGGCTAGGCACTGGCTGCAGTTTAAAGAAAGGAGAGCATTGTTTTCATGTAACATCTATACAGTATAGGGACTTTACCGTGTTATTTTTCTACTGATTCAAGTTACATCCAAACTTGCCTTGTTATAATAGGGCAGTGGAAAGAACTTTTCAGTTTCTACCTAAAACAGTATATGCAATGTGTTGCTTGATTAGCTAAGGATTAAAAATCCAATTAGGTCCTCCCTTTTCATGGGAAATCACATGAGGAATTTTGAGACATATTACTGAACACCACTGCTTAAAGTAATTGCCTATGATAACGTGTGACAAACGAAGAACTGATATCTAAGGAACCCATGGAATCATCAAAGCAAACGGACCTTTACCATTTCTGATGTAAATATGTATTTCTGAATACAACATTTCAAATTTATCTGAGATATATTTTACTTATTTCAATAAGAAACATTTTTCCCCGTACAGAAAAAGATAACCACTTGAGAGAAAATCTGTGTTACTGTAAACATGACACAACCAAATATTGTCATTAAGCTACAAGTATTTTTTTATTTTTCAGTAATGTGCTTCACAACACGTTGGTGCTAACCAATAGACTGTGGCTTCACCCATGTGTGGTAAATATTAAGAAAAAAAAAACTTTTGTGATTTGTATTTAAAAAAAAATTCTTGCCAAAGGAAAATTTGATTCTTTCTTTTCAGAAAAGGAAAATAATTGTTAGCAGTACATGGCTGTGTTTGCCACTTGTTTCTGGCTATTAAATAGTTGTTCTTCTGTGTATACCCATTGAACCATACTAGAATACTGCATACCACTTGTTTACCTTTTAAACACAATAGGTCTCTAAATTAAGTTGCATTTTAAGAAACTAGCTGTTTTAAATAAAAGTTTTATAATGTTTTATGAAAAATTCAGGGAAATTTTTTGTCTTGAGCACTGAAGGTATTTGAGATATGTAGAATGCCAATATCGCCTTCCTTACATCTTTTTTTTCCTCTCTTCCCCACCCAAAATAAAATCAAACCAAGCCACTTCAAGTACTTAAACTGAGATCATTAAAGATACCAAGGCCTCCTTTGTATCAGCGGTGGATTCTGAATCTAGAGCCAACAAAATCTAACACTGAAGGCTTGCAACGTGATGGTGTAGGGTGGAGGCTGAAGAGCTATGCCATCATTCTACTCCCTTTCCCCCTTTCCTATAGTTTAATGATCAAATGATTTGTAGACTACCTTGCTCCCAGTCTAGGGCGTACCTCAAACACATTCTGCACTCTCTTGGCTTGTGGATCAGACCTGTGAGGCAGTTAACAGCTACGGCCCTTAATTATACTGCAGAGCTACTAAGAACTTAAAAGTAGGCAAATCAGTGAAGGCCATCACAGTGGTATTTCACGCAGCCTCCTCTCATATTTCAGGTCTGAGATAAGATTGAGGCTGTAAATTCTTTTCCATGATGTGTATAAAAAATTTTGTAGAAAGCCAATCCCTTTCTCATAAGGGAATATAGAGAGAGGTCTAATTGGCAAAAAAGGCATGTTGCTGGACATGCAGTATGGCTTTCATCCTTTTTTGGAATTAATGTTTATAGAAATTGCTGTGCTTAAAATAAAGCTAAAGAAGAAAAAACAACTGTTAAAATTATTAGTCTATATTTATATTCAAAGCCAAATTTACTATCTGCAGTCTTCCCTGAACAATGCAAACATTAACTTAGCTTTTTATATAGTAAAGTGTGCTTTCTTATTGCTTATTTACTATTGCATGTCTATATCTTTTCATCTCTTCAAAGTCAGTGGAGTGATTTACAATAGTCTTATCAATTTCATGTGAATGGTCTATGGAATGCTAGGATTTGGTCAAATTCTTTCCCACAAGAGGTTTCAATTTGTTCATCATCCCCTCCTGGTATCTGGTTTCGAGACATGATGTGCAGAGTTACCTTTAATATCAGTTCTGCAGATACAATGCATTAGCAGAGAAAATTAGACACAATTCCTTTTAGATCTGATGTGCTGCCGTTGTCTTTAAGTTGTCAGGGTGTCGAATTAATGGCAACTGGAGAAGGTTGCCATGACTTAAGGGATCACTGTAAAAGGAAAAACAATCCTTTATATCTTTTCTGAGAGAAAGGAAGGCAGCTGTTACATACCGTTCTGCTGTGAAGCCCCTCCCCCACCCCCTGACATATCTTTATTTTGTTATGCTAGCAGAGGAGACGTATATATGTATGTGTATACATATATGCATATATATAAAATTCCTCCTGCAAAATTAAAACAAAATAACAAGTATATGGTACCTTGAACTTAAAAAGTAGAAACCATATCATCTGAAGCTTGATCAAATAGTTTTTTATGATGCATAACTTTTAAAAAGTCTGTTTTACACCAAACAACCTGAAAACATAGTATATTAGTTTCTATTAAGTTAGAACCATGCATACAGTTACTATAAAATCTCATTAATATAAACCTAAAAATGGTAGCCTTTTAGGAAAAAAAAAAAAAGTCAAATCATGCTTGCTATACACCTTTTGCTCTTTTAAGAACATGATTATATTTGTCTATTTATTTATTTACACTTTGGGAAGGTTTGGGTTTTTTTTCCTTAGAAGGTAGAATTGCAAATTGCAACTCTTTAATTTCTGAAGGAAAAATGCATTTTTAGAAAAGCAATTTCAGAATGACATTCATACAAATACAAGAAGTTCAGAAAGGATCCCAGAAAGTCTGGGTCAAGGGCTTCCTGTGGGCTCAACAAGGGATCTTGTCATAGACCCTGATTAATCTGGAGAAGTTCGGGGCTCGGGAGTCCTGGATGTATGGTTGTGCAAATTGAGTGCCTGACAACTCTTCAGTGGGTAGAAGGACAGAAAATGCTATTGAAATCCTTAGGTGGAGAAAGCTAAATTGTGCAGGTCAGCTCTCAGGTTGGACCTAAATGTGCTGGTCTCAGTCTATGTGACCACCAGTTCATTTGAGTAAGTTTGTGTGTCATCTTTTAAAAATGTTTTTAACAATGTAAATTGAATGAGAGATCCTACTTACATATTCACATTATAGTGTGTATCTATTATGAAGTATGGATGCAATTAAAATAAATTAATACATACATACAAACAAAGAAAAAATCTACAGTGACACCTTGCAAGCAATAGTAGTTTTACACTCCTACCACAACACTTCGCTTACTCTACCTCTGTAAAAGCCTGAGTAAATACACAAGTTTCGCAACATGTGTAGAAGATTGAAATCCTTAAGTCCTTGGTCTCTGTGCTACTGAATATCCTCCAGAACCCAAAGGCCCTGAAAATCTTCTACTTTGAGCTCCAAAGTAAGGATCTTTAGGGACTGTCTGGTTAAGCACCCAAGCTGAGCTCATCTGCTGAGTCAGGGCATAAGGAATTAATTGCTTTATTCAGTAACAAGCCCCATATTAGACAGGATTTTATAAATCAAAACAAAACTCTCAAATTTCATATGAAACGTAAAGTATGTTTTAAGAAGTTCAGATGTAATGTGCTCCACATGTGATACATAGCTGATTAAATACCCTACCATAGTCTGATTTAACAGATGTTTCAAGGGAGTATCTGGCTGCACCTGTGGTATTTTGGAGTGAAACTGCCATGTTTGCATGAATGACTGAGATAAGCTTCAATCAAAAAGAAGACTGGCAATGTTCTGGTCTCATGCAATTGGATCAAAAGGATTCACAGCTTCTGCTGTGAGGGTCACATCAGAAAGCATGACTCTGAGATTGCCTGCCTTTTACAATGAAGACCTGTAAACCTTCTTTCATGAAAAAGCAAACATTAATTCTGATCCTTTCTCCAACTCCTTCCTCATACCATACCATCACACTGACAGGTGCTGAGCTCCAGCCAGACGGTGTCTCCAAATCCTAGTTATGAGCTAGACGTTGGGAGACCCAGCTAGTAACCACAGGGACTTCATAAAAACCCCGGCACTGTTACCAGTATCACAAAGCTCCTGATGTTGGAAATACCTTGCTTCTCATAGTGGTCTTCCACTGAGCAAGGTGAGTGCTGGAACAGACTCTCCATGAAGGATCCCCTGCAGGAGGAATATGCTCATTTCCCCAACCTGATGAACTCATTAAAAACCTAGTGAGAAGTACAGCAATGTTATCAGCTTGCCAGCATCAGTTGTATGTAGGCAGTTAAGATGGCTATTACTTGAAAGTAGAGATCATGAAAGTTTGATTTTTTTTCCATTGTGAAAATTGCTAGACCTGCAATAAAAAAATCGTTATTACTATCATAATGACAGCTAATGTCAGTTTATCTTCTTCACAGATATTTATTAGTGACAAATAGATATAAGCTATCCCAATCAGAGCAAGTCCATTACATGTAAACAAATGCCAACTGTCCTATCATTCAGAATAAGCAACTCATGCCGGCTCTCAAAATACAGACAAAAAATCATGGATCTTGGAAGTCTTTGAGTGTCAAAATAAAAAATTGCAGCCCAAAAATCCTATGTGAGGTAGGTGACTGCCTAGCTCAGTAAGAACCTGTATTCACAAAGTACTTTTCATTCCAATCTGAAAGCTCCCCTGAGCCTTCACTTCTGTATTGTGTAATAGGGTTACATTTACCCTGAGGAACTTGCTTCAAGAAACTAAGCAGACAACACCTTCATCACCTCAAGCATAATTGAAATTAGAGAAGAAAATTTGGAAAATAAAGTGAACTAACATCTTTAGCGTATTCACAAAAAGCTGTTTCAAAATCTCGCTTTCTTTTACAAGTAATTGAACCACCTACCAGCTATATCAGTCAGCAGGGAAGTGTGAGACTTTTAATGTCTTTCCAATGAATTAGAAAGGGCTTCACCCTCACCTTCACCTTCACCCTCTAGAGAAACCCCCTAATAATGCATAGGATAGTCCAAACAGGAGTATTCACCTTTCCTGTAGAAAAATGGAAAAGAATGCAAGATCTATGGAATCAGAAGCCATACCGATGGCTTACAAATACCTTACCAATCTGGTAAGCAGAGGCATCACTCCAACAGTATGACCAGAGCATGGATGGTGACAACTCCAAGTCTGGTCTCTGCTCCTGGAATTATATCCACTTAACGGATTAGTTTTGTTCTGATAACTGTTTTATGTAAGACAATGTAATTAAAAATTATTTGTAAAAGAGTTTAGGGTGCTGACTGGGACATACAGGCTTAAAATCATCTTGACTTATTTTTACCTTTTCTCTGGGCAAGTACTCTTACTGCTAAGATATTATGTAAAAAGTTATTGCAAAAATTGATCATCTCTGAAAAAAAAAGGGGGAAGGTTGCTCAGTTCTTGGGAAGAGCAAATGTAGATACCAATCTTTAGGAGAAAGTTCTGGACTCTTTATCATAAATGAAAGGTGATGCTTGAGAACATAATTTGTATGCCCCAGCTCTAGAAATGCTAGAGCTTCAAACAGATCTCCACTCATAAGGTTCATTATCATCTATCTTCATCTAGCTTTCTACTTAACATGGGTTTCTGGTTTTGCCAAGCCCTAACCCTCCGCAGACACACTACAGGAAAAATGCACCTCTAATTCTGAGTTTAGAATCTGCTATGGTTATCAAGCTCCAAAAAGTTAGGCTTTCCTGAGCAGCTCACATTTTCTTCAATATTTTATCAAATTGAAATCTTAGCCAGAGGATCAAATTGCCAAATCTGAAAACAGTTAGGAAGGACATCTTTTAAAAGGACTGTATCAGAAAAAAGAAATAATTATATGGAACCTTCTGTTAACATTTTACTAGACTCCCAAATGCCAGTGTTACAACTGAGGAAAGGAGGAACCAGAGGTTATGAAAACAACAGTAAAGTTAAGTGGAGATGAAAGCAGCTAGAAAAATAATAAAAACATGTATAACAGTTGAAAGAAAGGAGAAGCTAATTGCAACAAATACAGAAGCAAGGAAAAGGAGAAGACAGGTAGAGGAATTGAAAAGATACAAAGAGAAAAGAATATTTAACTGAGAAGAACTGGGAAAATTTCAAGTAAACTGAAACATAAATTGTCCTCCCAATGATACAGGCTCATTGCTAGGCAGATACATTTAGACTCAACAATAAAAGTGTGGAAAATGCAAAAGTGTCTACTACATATTTCTACATTGTAGGAAAAGAATCAGGGTTATGATAAAAAAGGTCTGTTTCAGATGGAATATAGAAACACTCTTTTAATAATTATTTGAATAATATGGAACTCTTGGGAGACTACAATGAAATGAACACGGGCAGGAAAGGGTAAACAAGAAAAGTGAGGTAAATACAGTCATGTTAACCTGACATCAGTCCTGAGGAAAACAATAGGATGACTGGTATGAGACCCGATTAATAATGAAAGGAGGGAAATATAATTAATGCCAATCAATGTGGTTTTATGGAAAATAGATCTTGTCAAACTAATTTGATATTTTTGTGAGATTACAAGTTGGGTTGATAAGGTAATAATGTTGATACAATATACTTAGACTACTACAGAACATTTGGTTTCATGCTACAGAATGCACTGGTTAAGAAGGATACGAAATCAACGTGGCACACATTAAGTGGATTAAAAACTGTCTATCTGACAGACCTCAAGATGTAATAACAAATGGGATATGACCAGCAAGTAGTTCTGTTTCTAATAGAACCCTGTATGTCATGGTCTTGAGCTATTAATTCTGAAAACATTTATTGATAATGTTGGGACATTATAAATTCAACTTCTTTGAGGCTTACAGGAGGCAAAAGGACTGGAAAGCTAAAAAAAGAAATACAGGCAACAGATTACTGAAGCTATATTTAATGGAAAGTTTGATGTATGTTCTTATCACATGTTGCTTATACTCTTGTCTCCCTTGTAGCTGGGCACCTAGCATATACATCAGCCATGGCAGGGTAAAGTCAGGAGGCATAGGATAAATCCTACAGTCTTCTGCAGCTGATATCAGCGTTCTCTGCTTGACACATTTTCATCACCTTGGCATCTTCAGCTATGGATGGAGAGAAGAGGAGCTGGATTTGAGAAATAGTTTTGGCCAAGTGAATGTGTTGGCAGAGGTTGACTTTGCTAGTCACCAAGAGACCTTTGACAGCTTGGACTATGCGAAACCCAGGACAGTGTGCTTCTCTAAGCAATGTTGTAGCTTACCTGGAGAGCTTGGGAGACGTAGGTTTCATAGAACACAAAATAGCTACTGAGCGATGCTTCTGGCACTATGTCTAGCACCAAGTAGCTGAACATCTTGCAAATCTGGGACCACCAACAGAGAATGGAGGGTTGTTGTGTTTTGTTTTGTTTTTTTTTTCCGGGTGTTTATGAGAACTTTTCTTTCTTGAGGCATCAGAGTTGTCTGTGGAATCACCAGCTCATCCACAAAATGTTGGCATCAGGCTCTGGAATGAACCTTATGACCCCAATGGGTGATTTCCCTCAGCAGTAAATCACTTTGAAATGCACAAATCTAAAATTAAGATCATGTTGATGGAAGTGTGCAGGATGGACATCCTCAAATAGTCAGAAATATAACGTGATCACTCAAACTCTTTGCTTTAGTATTACATTTGCTCCAAAATGCAGGATCTCTAGATATCTGAAGGAAAGTCAGACCCTAATATCAAGAAGAAGATGTCCTCCTGATTACACCAACTTCATATTCTGTTTGTATATTTCTTCACTCTTTGGAAGCTGTGGCTGGAGCAGTCCATGTTCTGTATCTGAGCTCCTACTACTTCAGTAGAATTAATTCACTCAGTGTTTGGGGGTTTGGCCATGAAGTGAGGCTCAAAGCTGAGAAGGCTGCAGAAAACAAGCAGTGTTTTAAAGATAACTCTATGTGTTACTTTGGGCTTGAAGGACTGTATATGAGATGTTATAGATTTGAAAACAACAGACATACAAAATTAAGGAACTGTTCCTAGCCTAGATATTGGCAAAAAAAGAGCAATCACTGCCTCAAAAGCTGACCAATTCTGTTAAGCACCACCAGCTCAATTTTCAAATATGATTGTAATTGTGCTCCTTTGCACCTTCATCTCTGCTTCCCAAAGGTTTTCTCCTCCTCGTTTTTCTTTCTCGTGCCATGGTGGGAAACATGCACTGAGGTTTTTGGCAGGCAGTGACGGAAACACAGTGCTCTCTGCAACCCCTGCTGTGTCTAATTGTGGGCATAATAGCATGAGTTCCCACAGCAGGCCATTAGCAAAGGGACCCTTGCTGAGGGGCCTGGTCATCACCTCAAGGACCTGAATGGAAAAGAAACCTGAAGGAGCTAGTGCTACTTTCTTTATTGCAGAGACTTCTTTCCTAAAGGAACCCTTCTTGTCTGCAATCTGCTTTGGCATATTCTCCTATTCACACAACAGAAATGGTGCAAGCTCTATTGGGTGCGCAAAGTCCCAGTCCTCTAGCTGGCACTTCTCCAGCTGGAAGCAGGGGCATGGCAGTATTCTCAGGATCATCTGCTGGCCAACATTTCTAAGCATGCTGTTGCATAGTCTTAACAGAGACTTTACTGGGTGGGGCAAAGATATATTGGTGGGATTGCATCAGTCTTTGAAGCTTCCTGACATGACAAAGAGCAATTTTCTCATTCAATTAAACTCCCCACAATTCAGGTTGCCCTGTTAGGCTCCTCAGACACATCTGCCTAGCAAAGGCCATGGTTTGTTGCTTTTATCTATTTTACCATGCTGACTGGAATCTCTAGTTGATCCTGAGACCAGTGGTTACAGGAGACCTTTCTTCAAACTGTTTTCCCCAGGAGTGGTAC
>NW_009647230.1:84816-122965 GCF_000708025.1 Charadrius vociferus | reverse complement strand
GGAAAGCTTTTCACATCAGCAGTATGTCACTTCAACTGCTGGAGTAAGACAGTGGGAAAGAAAAAGCTTTAGAGGAGAGCAGATGAATTAATCTGCCTGCAACCTTTGCTGAACAGCAGACAAATGTGTCTATTTTACCTCACCCCTGTATGACATAGGGTTTCTAATGAAGACACGGCATTTTTTGGAACTGCTACAGTTGAAGAATGATATTCCTGTTCTCCCTACTTGAAATGTCCCACAACCATTCACATTTAAGATTTCTAGAATTCTGCTCACAGTTTGGTAGTTCTGGGAAAATACCAGGATTGTCAGCTCTACAGGGACTGTTTCATTAATGAGTACTTCTCCAGAAATTGAGACATCTAGAATTTTTGCTGAATTTAAGATTTAACTACATTATCTTTGAGAAATTACCTGTGAGAAAAAGCTGGCAGGTTGATACAGCAAAGCTTGGAGCTGTAGCAGGTGCTCAGGATTAGGCATTTGCTATTCTACGTAATACCTTATCTGATAGCTTGAAATATTGATCAGTTTGTGAAGGCCTTTTTGCTTGGAGGTGCTGCCAAGATCTGTTTCTCTGCCTCTGTTTACATCCTGGAGGGTTTCTGAGTGTGTTCTTTGTCTCTGGAATCTCTGCTTCAAAGAGGCACTGCAAGTCTCTATTTGCAAACCTTCCTTTGAACATACATTGGATCTCTCCAGCACTCTCTTGCACTGCATGGTGAAAACTTGGCCAGGAAAAGACAATCAGAGGTTCTGATATCACCTAGTCCCCCAAAAAATAATCTTTGAAAGTTCAAAACTGATCTAGAATTTTGGTGAACAATTTAATGAACAGTTATGTGGCCTCCACAGGTTTGCCTGATTGCGTACTCCATGCAATGCAGAAGGCCACAATTGGCAAGGAGAAAATAAGGAAAATGAGAAGGGAGTGTGTTTATGTCTACAGAATTAGTGGGGAGGCTCAGGGAATTAAAAATAGAAATATTAAGGTAACTGGGAGGGTTGCAGCATCCTAAATTAATTTCTTGACATTGCACCTGAACAGCTGCTGGTTTTAATGATGCTTGTATCTTACCTACCTGCAGGTAGGATCGGGCTGCCCATTCTGGCTATATAAAAAGATCCTTGTCTTGTGTATAATGCAAATATGGCTCTCTTTGGCAGTTGAACAGTCAGATGTTATGGTAAGCATAAATGCAATAATAAGGATAAAATAAGTGTGGGTGTCTATGTTGTTTGAGAAATAATATATGGTCACATGGAAAGCAGTACAATACATCTGATGAAGAAAGCAAAGCTCAAGTTGCGTAATACAATTTTTATAAACGAATGTAATATGAATATATCAGATTCTATAAATAAGCAGAAGACAACAGCATTTACAACTGCCATACTGGATTTTATCTCAGTGTAAGATATGACCTTAACATGTCCTTAACTTCTGCTTTTTCTCAATTTTTTCAGTGCTTGTATCTTTAACATTGCTTTCAGTGGAGCTGAGATGCTAGAACAGTCAAGCAATTTTAATTTTGGCCAAAACCCATCTCCAAAACAGTAAATTTTCTCTGCTGGTATTTGATATCCTTATAGTCACTGCTTCTGGATATGAGACTTTTATTGCTGCCCTTAGGCAAACACCAGTGCCAAGAAATGCTTGTGGGGCATCATGCCCTTCCTCTTGGTGCTGTAAAATCTCTATGACTGAGGTGGCAAAAATAAAGGGAAATAAAGCATTTTGCTACAATAAAGAAAGAGAAAAAGGATAATGTTGAAAAAGAAATGAGTAAGGTCAAAAAAGAAGTTAGCACAGCTTAAAAAGAAACCAGCAGAGAGTCCTTGGATCAAAACATCTGAAAATTACTCAGCGGCTTGGCTATTCAGACAGCAGGACTGATCCAAGGAGATGGTCTACGTGTGATTTTAATGCTATCAGCACTTATGTGATAGTTATTCCTGAGCAATGAAGGTACCCGAGGAAAAGGCACTGGAGTACTTACTCAGGTACCAGTTCCATGAACCAACAGACCTGAAGCCACGTAGCTGCCTGCCTTCCTGTGAGGCGAAGGATGCAGATGGAGGAGAAATAATCAACCGCTGGACAATCCTGCTTAAGTGGCTCCCCTGGTCAGGGAACAGCGGGGGAAGGTCCCTGCTGAGGAAATACAATTTTTCTAGTTTCAGAAGCCTGGATGAGCCCCCTTCTCCCATATGTGAGGGTCTCAGCGACAGTATTTTTCAGCTTATACATATGTAGCACAACCATTTCTAATTCCAGTTAAGAATCTACTGAAGCTTCTCTTTGAACCAAAAATGTAAATCTGGAATATCTATTCCTATTTATAACATTTGTGTTGCGTATCCTCTAAGTGATTTGTCTACACATTGATTAATAACTATCCATTTAACTCAAACATTATAACTCTTTGAAAAGGATCTGAAAAGACAGCATCTAAAAATTAAAATGGAAGATCTGTCACATGGAAAAATTTGTTATATACAATAATTTTCTAAAATAATTTCCTTTCTGCAATGAAACATTGCACATTGAAACAGACATCGTTTCAGAATTAATACATTTATACATTCAATAAATACTAAACAGTCAGTTGAGATGCAGCTAGCAATCAGAGAAAAGTGATACATATCTGTCATTTCTTAATTATTCTAATTGCTTGGTAAGATGTTTGCAAGTTATTCGGTTAAGATACATGCTGCTAACTGGTATTGGAAGGTATTGGGTATCTTTTAGCAGTTGAAGAAGACAACAACTCTCCAGCGTCTTCTACATGAATGAATTTTCTCAAAGGTCACCTGTAACCGAGTAAAGCTCCAACACAGACAAGGCTGTGACTAGTTTCATCATTCTTGCACTGTGTCAGCTAAATCAGCTCTTCAAATGATTTAGTTTATGTGTTGGTAGTACATATTAGTTGTCACAAAAACTTTGTCCTGAGTAGATGAGACCTTTTTGGTCAAAAATTCTTAGGTCAATTGCTTAGCCTGTCATACCCTAAAGGCCTCACCTCATTTTGTACTGTCATAGTTCACTTCCAGTGCTAGCTGCGGTGTAACCCTATACTTGTACCTTAATGAAATGCTTGTCATGGTTATAATTTCTGAAATGATTTGGGGGTTTTGTTTTGTTTTGTTTTGAAATGTCTTAGTTGCAAAGTCTGTGAAATGTAGGTTCTGACTGGATTTTTTTTCCTTTCTTTTCACCCCCTGCGGTAGTACAGTTTCTTACAATGAGACAATTATTTTCCGGTCAGAAACTCTTACCTCCTTCACATTCTATTTAACTTGAAAACCAGCTGGGACTTTAGACTTGTTCTTAAGTTCAGCATCTTGTCATATACTTGAGTACACTTTGATTGATACAGATACAAGGTTCATGTAACCATACAAGAAAAACATTATAGACGCATGGAGAGGCAATTGTCATCAGCAAGCCCATGTACCTGGTCTGGGATGAATTTCGAGATCAAAATGCGTATTTCCTTTTTGCTTTTTGACAGAGAGTAGTACTTGACAGGTTTCTGGTTCTTCAGAAGTCTCTTGATGGCTGGAAGAAGTGACAGCCCTCAGATCCGAATGGCATGCAACAGGCTACTGTGTTCTTGTACAAATCAAAGCGCTCTTTCAAACTTGAACTCTCTTTTCTGAGTTAGAAAAGGTATAGCGGGAAAAAAATGATCGTTAAACTTTAAGTATCACAGATGAATGTTAAATATTCAGGTTTGGATGCACTGTGCAAAAGTCTTAGGCTGCCAAAGTTGGTCTGAATATCAGGAGACAGCAAGAAGGAAAATATTTTTTTTGTATTTGATAATATATTGTTAGCAGCATATGCAGTTTCTCAAATATTTATTTTACAATTTTGATAAAATTAAAAATTGCAAAGACTTTCTCTTTCTTGCAATATCCCATTTATTCTAAAGCCAGGCAAAATTTTTAAAATCATGAATAATTTTAAGATGAAAATGGTTAACTCTTCCCAGGGTGCAGAATGGATTCTCTTTTTTATTTTTTTTTCTTTAAAAAAATATTTTAAAATGTTTTTACAGAATTTAAAAAAAATGTTTGTAAAAATAACCCAACATTTCCTGTCAATTTTTAAAGACTTTTCAAAAGCTTCTGAATTATCTTTAACTAATATTTTTCATCAAAGTTACAAACACTGATAAAGGTGCTATGTAGATTTAAGTTTTTTATTTTCATGCAGTTATTATCTAGGTAACAAGCAGCATTGCATTTAGTGCTTTGGAGTTGTGTTATTTTAATCAGGAGTGCATGTGCGTGTCAAAATGTACAGACATATAGTGTGGCTCTTGAAAGAGCTGTCACAATACACAAATCACACCTGGCTTCAGCTGCTGACACTTCTCCTTGTCGATGGCTCCCGAAAAGAGCCATGTAAACTGCAGGCCCGGGATTCCCAGGGGCCTAACCCAGGGACCAACCTCATGAAGCACCACCATAAGACCTTAGCCCTGCTTTATGGCACGTTAGTATTGTTGGGCTGTGAGAGAGTACGTTAGCTAACTCTACGCAGGACAAGAAAGGTAAAACCAGACAGAAGTAACATTGTTGACAGAGAAGTGCTGGAAGCTGATCACTCATTAAAACTAAGGATCGATGTGTTTCAAGGTTGATACTTCCCCACTTGACTGACAACTCTCGTACTCACAGGGGTCGTGATCATACTGATGTTTTGTGTAGTAGTTCATTAATCCATAAGCATGCCATCTATGATGGGTATTAGGCAATACATGTTTAAAATGAAAATGGAAATGTCACGTACTCAAAACCTACACGTAATCCTGCTTGGAGAGACAGTCCATGTTAAAAGATACCCAAGTAAATGTGATTCAGTGGAGACATGTGAACATTTTAATCATCCTGGCATGAATCTGGAATGATAGATGACTTAATATCTCAACATTTTTCCTTAGGGCTTTTGCAGTTCTTTTTTTTTTAATGCAGGGGTCCATTTCTACTAATTCGGACTCTGGTTACGGCACCCCAGATTGGGCGTTGATTGGTAAGAAATTGAAAAAAATTGGAGTGTATTACTGGTGGTTTGGATTGAGCCATCACAATATGTGAATGAAGCTTTGGGATCAGCTCAGAAATAACTGCTGGAGATGAAGTATTCATTTTGCTATTGTCTGTTATTTATTTATCTACAGAACGAAGCAGTTTAGTGGGATATGGGGATAAATTTACCCACTTGAATTAAGTAAATGCCTGCCTCTTTGGGTCCAGGTGCAACCTGTCAGCTCTTTTTGGCTTATTCTGATGATAAGCATGGAATAAGGAGGGCAAAACAGTTGAATGAAGTAATCTAGCAGACAAGACTACCAGATTATATTAAAGGTTGTTTTTTGGAGTTGCTTAAAGGATTGACTGACCAAATCTTGTGTGATGACCTAGATTTGTGTGGTAGTGTGCAATATCTTTTTGAACAGGCCTGGTATTTTCTTTATTGCCATTTAAACAAGGTTTCACTAACCCAAGATAACTGGCAGGAAATGATAATTTGGATTCTTTAGAAGGAAGCTTGCAATGAAAGTCCTTTTTTCCAGTTGGTACAAATTTGGTCTGAAGCATACCAAGAAACTGGAAGACATTCATTGGCTTGCGCAGGCATGCGAGCACAATGCTCAAAACTGCTTTACCAGGATTATAGTTAGGGAATTGCCACCTCCAGTTTGGGGATCCCAAGGGAAATGCTTTGAGGTTTTCTGAACTATATTTTTGGCAGTCCGAAGATAATTGGCAGCCAAGCATCCTGGCAGTTTGTAATATGTCAGTAAGCAATATGGTTTATGACTTCTGTGCTATTTTATTCTCTGGAATACCTCAACTTTTTAGGATATATTATTGGGGATCAAGACTGGCCCACAAGAATGCCCAGACTTCATTTTTCAGTGATGACTTGTACCTATTGCATTACTTGTATCACAGTCTCCCTATGACTCCGTTTCCCATCTTTAGTAATGACATTTGACCAACTTCATGGAGATCCCTTGAAATCTGGAGTTGAAATGCTAAATACTGTCATTATTGAGGAGCAGAAGCTAACCATAATTTCTCTAATTGAAATTATAAAAATAATTGAGTATGAAAATATTTATTTATCACGTAAGACAAAAGAGGGTGGAACGTCATCATTTTTTTCTCACTAGCATTTAACAGGTTATTCTAGGGACCTGGGGCACTGGGTGGGAAACCGAAAAAAGAAAATGTCAGTTTTTACATACAGAATTCCCCAAGTCAAAACTGATTCAGATGTCTTATACTCATGTCCCCAGATGAGAGGAGATTTTCTCCACCAAAGTGTCAAAAGCACTGAAAAGAGCTAATTTTACTTGGTTTGCTTTATGTGTGAAATAAAATGTTCCACATCACCCTGTTTAACAGTACTGAGACAATGCCCATCTGTTCTAGCAATGGGGATCTCTCTGATGGAATGTCTCCCCTCTATTCTACATACATAAACATCATGTGGAAATTGAATTCTTATTGTAACTGGTGAACAATAGGATTTTAAAAGGTCTGAGGGTAAGATTAACATTTTGCTACAATAGAAAAGTTTGCTTTAAACAATTCTGATTTCTTGAGAGGGTTCTTGATATAATATCTATTTTACATGTGATACAAGCCCCGACTGAGACTGTTAAAAAAGTTGTTATCGCTCAAACATTACTTTCTAATTAGCCAACAAGAACAATTAGGAAATGCTTCAGGTAGCTTTAATCTCTCTGCCTGGCTACACATTGTTCTTTTTTTATGTCAACAAGTACATGCTGATATTTTAAAACAGATCTCTGTATGCTAATTTTCCTACTTCCCCATCTAAAAGACTATAGCTTCCTGACTGTTAATTCCAGTTGACAGTGAATGGTTTTGTTTCTTATTCACCTCAAAATAATGTATTGTTGTGAAGTGATTTATAATAAACAGTATCTAGGAAAAAACTATGATGCTGATCAGTTTTGACAACTAAAAATGCATTATTAATGGAATAATAACATTGGAAGCATCTTGAAAACAAGCTGATTGTGAGGAGTTTATTTTTCTGTTCAGACTGAGATTCATTCTTCTAGTTCAGAGATACTTCTGGGTGGACAGGTCATTACAGAGAAGAATGCCAAAATTATTGCATGTTAGAAAGTCTTGTGATGCTGCCTGTCAAATATAGAATGATAGGTACACTTAAAATAAAGTCAGATACATTATGCCCATTAAAATCCACTTTTACAATATCTGGTTTGACATAAAGAATAGATATTTTAAGTGGTTATATATGTCAGAAAACGAAATTGCCTTAACTGCTTGATTTTACTTAATGGCTGTTGATGAAAGATACCATTTCTTTTTCCTCTATGCACAGTCATATATGAATATAAATACTGGAACAAATATTTGAATAACAATGCAGCTCAGTGCATCTCTCTGGCATTTTTGCTATTGAAGTAAATGTACAGCTAAACCTTGACGTGAAACTACGTATGAATTCATCCTCTGCAGTTTTAACAGAGGACAAGTAGTAATATAAATTTGCAATATGCTTACTCATACCTTTAAGGTATAGTATCCCTAATATGATTTGCATGCACAGCACAGTATTTTAACCTCATATTTTAAGTCAGGTTGAATTCTAAGCTACTGTTGTTATGTAATTCACTAAAAATATTTATGCCAATAGCCAAATTATGATGTCTTAACAGACATTCTCTAGGAAGACCAGTTTACCATCGTTATTGGATTTTATATTAATTATAGTATGTACTTTATTGAATTTTCTGAAGTGCTTTGCTGGATATTCTCCAAACACTAGCAGCCAAATGAAATTATATAAAAAGGGTCAGCTATATTTAAGGGTATGTGAAAGTGCTTTAGAGACTGGTTTTAATTAAAGAGGTTGTAAACCAACACAGAGTGCAAATGTCACTGCACACCTATGCTTTCCTTAACTTACATAATTGGAAGGAATTTATCAAGAATGACTCAGTGAAATTTCAGACCCTGATAAAGGACACACCAAAAATCTTTAATAAACATTTTTGCAATTTTAAGTAATAGTCATGTCTATCATATTCATCACAACGCACTGTGCATAAAACGCTTCTCTAAATGCACTTAACATTGCTTGGATGAGAACAAACAACATTAATAACTTGGACTGCTGAGGTATGAATCTGCTCTGAACCAGCAGTAGGATAGTCAATAGAGAAAGCAGATTGCCAGGAGAGACAGATTCAAGGATGGGGAATCCTAGCAGAAAAATAACATGTAAACTTCAGATTTAGGAACTAATTTGCACAAATTTTCAGGGAAAGAATACTTAAACTAAACCTACCAGGATCTTTATCACTGGGTTATTCCAAAGGCAAATTCCTGTTTTTTCCTATTTGATATGCATGTAAGTTAGAAAGGGAATGTTTAACCCTTTTCTGCTGAAGTCTTATAGGATCACTAAAGCTGCATGGTCTGCTTGAAAGCAGTTACTGTTTTAACTATTTCATTTAAAACTAACAAAGCACATAAAACACTAAAGTAGTCTGTAGAAAAAAAAATACTGCAAGAAAAAAGTCAGTTCCAGGTATATTCCAGTTTATTTTTATTTTTCACGAAGTCTTGGGTGTATTTTCCTCAAAATGAATTTATTCATAATTTCTTTTAAATAATGTATTTAATCATAAAATATAAACTAATTTTTTCCTCAACCAAAATAAAATGAAGGTCCTTTGTGTTTCTGTGCTATGACAAAGAAAGAAAATCACATTTATCTTGGTGTGCTCTCACACCATACCAGCAAAGCCTGGAGAAAGAATATTCTGCATATCGATTGATACTTTCAGAAAATTAACTTCCACAGTTGTGACTATGAATATCTGAAGGTGGCTTAAATTTTCAGCCAGTTGAGGAATAAAATAAAAAAATCAACGACTTCTCTCTATGGTAGAAACTAAAGGTTTAGATCCATACATGAAATAAAATATGCTCACTCAGGTGATGACAAATAATTAAAAATGTGGCTACAATGAATTGTTAGAGGAAGAGTTCTGACAATAATGTTGCAACTAAAAAATGTGGATTATTTAATATTTTGGAAGGTGCATTTATTGCTGAAATTCTGCTTGCAGAACAGATAAATGGTATAATTTCTTAGGAAACACTTCATATTCATAGAATGAACTTACAGATGAGATTGCAAGAAGATCACCGTCATCTACACTTATCTTCCTGTACTTAAAGGAGATTTCAATAAATATTTAACTTCATATACCTTTTTAAAAGTTAATATCCATTCTATCACCAAGATGAGCCAGGGCAAAATTTCAGGAACTTTCATGAATACACACCTGTAGAAAATAGAAAAACAGGCCTAAATGTGTGCAGGTCAGATTATTGTATGTCCAACTACCAATTTACATGCACAATTACCCAATTTCTGTGTGCCAATCCTGGTCTGCAGACAAACAAGCAAGTCTGTTGAAGTGATCCCTTGGGCTGAAAATTTGGCCTTATATGAATACATGGTGAATAATAAGCTCTACAAAGAATTTATATTTCTTTAACCAATAATGAACAATAAATAATGACAAACTTCATTTTATGTTCCTTTTATTTGAAAAAGACTAACCATCCAGTTCATTTTTGGCATTTGAATAATGTTAAATACCCAATGAATTTGATCACTTTATGACCATACCTAATGCCAAACATAATATGTTATGCATAAGCATTAAAATGCATAAGCATTATTAAGGAACAAAGGTACAAGTCTAGAGATGTGAATTCTATTTTTGGCTCTACAAAGACTCTGTGAGTGATTTGGGCTGAATTGAACTAGGATCAGATTTTTGAGGAGTGAATATAAATATCTCTGTTATACCATTTCCTAACTTCATTAGTGATAGTACTATTTTGAAATTTCACAGGGTCACTACTTAGTTTCATTAGGGAGTGTTTCCAATGTATTTTGACTTCTGCAGTTGAATTCTTTTTAAAAATCTAAATTTGAAAATGAAAAACACAGCAAAAAAACCAAACTATATGACATTAAAATATTGCAGCAAATCTAAAATATTCATGAAAGAAGGTTCTGTAACTTCTGCCAAAAGTAATACACAGACTTCTTTCTCATAGGGTCCTTAAAATAAAGGTTTTCTTGTTGTGTTTGTGGGGTATGGTGCAAAATTCACTTGCCAGCTCATCACTTCTTGCTTAAGAAGACATCATAAACAAGGCTTTCTTTGCAAGTTGTGTACCTTCTTATCCTCTCTGTCACCATGTTGTCTTTTGCTGTATGCAACGCATACGCATATCCATAGTAAAATATGTTAATATATATTGAGATTTCATTAAGAAAAATATGTTGAGAAAACATAAATATTTAACTGATACTGGGAAAAGAAAACGTTGCATATGTGGCTTTAATTCTGCCCCATTTTTTCAATGAATTATAAGAGACTTTAATTTCAAGGTCGTCTTGTATTTCTCAAGAATGAAATATAAAACCATACGCTTTTTTTCTGCTGAGGCAAATATAGAGTATCATGCAGTACTTAAAACAGACAAGCAACCTTTTAAATTGTAGTTTTCAAAATATGCCAAAGGCTAAATACAATGGTGCAGAAATAGGGTATTTGCTGGCCTAATTTATTGATTTCTCCAATTGGACAGAAGTCTTCTCCCTAACTTAGTCTAAGGGACTCAGCGCTGGTTGTTGTCAAAAGTCATGTGGCGTTAGCCTAAATTATTGGAAGACTCTTTTGGGAAAAAACATCTTGATAAAAACTGGCAGTTTTGATTCTACCCTAGGTGTTTCATACGCCCCAGACAGTGTAAAATAAAGAAAAATCTACTCTGCTTTACTCATAAGCAAGTAGATTCAATATAAGCAAGTATCTATTGAACTAACTTACTTTTCTAACACAGCTGGGATGGGGGAACGAGGTTGAAGATCTTTAAATTGTGATGGGGGGGCTCAACCAACTAGCTGTATTCAGCTAGTCACACAGGTGTCGTCTCCAGCTCCCCCTTCCTAGAAGAGACTGGGGCTGAATGTGTACAAACCATCATGAAAAGAAAAAGCAGTTGAGACTGAAAAAGACAAAAAAGAAATAAAGAGGGTACACTTCAGTCACAGAAAACATTGAATAAAGCACATGAACTTATAGGCAGCATCCATGCACCTGAACCTAAGCTGCACATGTAAAAATGATTGCTCTGTGATGAATTTAATGTACTTTCCATATCTGAGTGCTTCTTTTGTCCTCTTCCACTAATCCATGTCTCCAAGGATTTATTCTTACATCTCAAGCCTACGTGGAGCCTCTAAGAGCTACCATCTTTTAATTTCAACCTGTTACACAGATGGTCCCTCCATGCCTGTAAATCTGACATTTCCTTCCAGTATCATACCGGTCTGAAGTCCACCCTGGACAAGGTTTAAACCATGACCCAGTAAGAGTTTTCCTGTGCATGTACACACCACAGTTTTAAAATCTGATGTCATACAGCTCTTCCAGGGTTACAAACAAGAGCTTTTTACAAGTGGGGAGAAAACATTTCCACCTTCTTACAGGCAACTGGCACTCATTTCTTGCCCAGAAGGGATCCAACGAAGGAGACAATATTGCGATGCTGCTCTTAGGTAGAGAAAACTGTTTTGGGAGGTGAACCAGTGCATGTGTGTGAGAGAAAGACAAAGAACGAAAGAAGTAGAAAGGGAGGAATGCCAGCAAGTGTAGTATATAAGTATGTGAGAAAGGTAAAGGTAATGCTGAAGTCAATGTTTTCTAAACTTGTCTATGTAAGGCGTGGAGTATTTCAGAGATAAGACCAGCTCAGTGTTGTTGATCAGCTAAATGTTGCAATTGACCTAGTTTGAGGAAAGATGAATTGTCAGGCAATTCCTAACTCCATTAATGGGTTAATAATTTTAGTATGCTATTCTTTTTTGAAAAGGCTTATTTAAATGTTTATCAGTTGTGCAAAGTGGAGCAGCACTGGAGATTCGCAAGGGAGAACTGATCATTGCCTATGCATGGAAGCGTTGTAGGAAGATTAAAATAACATTGAGTATATTCTGTAAATGAAGGAGAGAACTAAAAGAAGCCTCCAGAGTCCATTATAAATTTTAATAATACATCAAGGTAATGTAACTGAATAACCGATCTCTGAGGGAAGAAACACAACATTTGGCTAATATTACAATTTAAATTATGAAAACAAAAAGAGCTTTTAGTTAATCTTGTCTTTCTGCTTTTATTCTTGAGGCTCTTTTTTATTTTCCCTGAATCCAAAACACCATGTAAACAAATAAAAGTACGGGAGAAAATAAACAGTTTGGCATCTCAGTAGATTAATTAATGCGCTTCAGCCTTGGCACCAGTAGGCGAAAATTATGTGCATAAATAATATCACTAATTAAAAAGATGCAGATTAACATGCAAATAATGTTAATGAGGATCTGCAATTCCAGAGTGGATTCGCATAACATCAACAATTTAATGGGTTGGAAGGCTTGTGTTTGCATTACATTAATAAATTTCAAAGACCTTGCATAAAAAAGTTCTGTTGGAGCCTCTGTTTCCCACTTGTGAGTTGTAAATTCTGTGGGCAGTAGCAAACGCTCATCGGCAGATGCCAAAGTCATTATCTCAAAGACTGTTGAGATGGTGCCATGTGCCAGTGTGACCAGCTGTTGGGAACTGGGCAGTAGGTACTGCACTGTGCCAATTATTCATATTATTTGGGTAGTCTTGATATTTATTTAAACTGATTAATATTTTGTGCTCTGCATCTTGATCTGGAGGGAAATCATTTTAAGCAAGCAAAGTTTTAAAAAAAATCTTATTAGCCTTTGATGTGTCATGGATGGTTGAATGCATAATGGAATTGATTAAGCAGACATAATTTCTAACCATAGGCAAAAACAATATAAGATGTCTTTAATGATGTCATATAATGTTGAGATAAAATATCTCAGGATCAAACTCCAAATGAATCGTAATAACCCAGATTTTAGGGGAAGATGAGAACTGTTACACTGCAGTATCCTTTTTTGCTCTTGAATTGGGGAATGCTCCTCTGAGGACCCTTCTTACAGAAAGAGCAAAGGTTAAGAAAGATTACAGCAAACTCATTTTTAAATGCCATGTAACTCTTCATTAATTTTCTTTCCTATTCCATGATAATCGTTATCCCTTCCACACCCAGCCATTCCACTGTGGCTTTGAGACACCATGACACACTGGACAGAATAATTTCCTGGAGAGGGACCTTTATAATGTGCTAGAATTGTCCATCTGTGTAAGCTCTGTCTGAATGATTTAGGAATCAGGGTTCCCTCATGTGTACAAATAAGGCTATTAGCTGCACAAAGCAGAAGAAACAAGGAACAAAACTTCCACCAACTCAAAATGTTTCTTCACACACCTAAGACTTAACAAATAAAGACAAAAAGTATAATTTTGTATTTACACCTCTTCTGCCCCTCCGAGTCCCATCTAGACCTTAAAATTATTGTCAGTTGTGAAAACTTTGCAAAGTGATTTAAAGGTGAAGAAAGCCTGAACAAGCACTTTGCAAGAGAAAAAAAGTTGTAAGGCAAGAAAAATTTAGTCCTGCTGCCACGAAAGATATTCTATCACAAAGGATAATAAAAAATAAATAGCAACAAGCACTTTGCAAGAGAAAAAAAGTTGTAAGGCAAGAAAAGTGTATTTCTACTGCAGCCACACAAATTAATTTCTAAATTAAAATAAATAAATAAGTAAAAAAGAGATATAAAAAAAAGTTCACATTGCCTCATCTGATCATGTTGTGTATCAAAGCTTTGTTCTATGAATATCTCTTCCAATGCAGTCCTCACTCTTGCAACAGCCTCAGCTCCTACCTTCCCCATGGTTAATGGCACCATCAATGGATAAGAACTTCATGCATACTGAGTGGCAGGTGGCCAGGCTGGTGAGTACATAACGGCTGAAGTTTTTCCCTACCAACACTCTGTTCAGAGCTCTTTGCGACGTGAACATCGATTTTCATGAAGCATGTGGACATATTCAAAATAATATTTGCATTTCTCTTTTTAGCATGGCTGCGATGATTGGCAAACATGTTCCAGAGATATTGGAGATAGAAGTGGGTTCACAGCTGAAAAAGTAAAAGTGTGACTGAGTAATCATTATTTCTTTAGGAAAGCAGGTTGGAAGTGTGATTGTACTTTATAGTGAGTGTCATAATTAAGGTGCAATTAGTTTGGGTTACCGTGCACATATACTGCAGTGTTCTTCTTGATACCTGTAGTTACTACTAATTTCAATATATAATAAAAATAGTGATGTAAATGTAATTTATTAAATATAGCAGGATTCTAACCACATATCTATTAAAGAGAAAAAAGGTAATAGGTATATGAATTAATGTTAATTATATGTTGATAAGAACTATCACAACAGAAATACATTACAATTTATAGTTAATTACGTAAATTACAGTATTGTGAGACTACATCAGTATTTCTGACCCTCAAGCACAGATTTTAACATCTAATACTTCTGCATGCACTGTAGAAATAGTGGATCCAAATACATTTTATGTATTTGAAGATGTTTCATGGGTACTATGTAAATACAAGGTATTTAGCTTTCAGATAATCATGGAAAAAGAGTATTTTTCAAACACAAGTTAATGTATGGAAAACTTAGTCATGTGTATTCACACAGAAACAAAAGGTTTAAATCTTTATTATAAAATTATAAAGTAACACTATTTTTTCTGTTGATATTGTGTGTGTGAACATTAGTTTTTGGAAGACCTGCCATACATACTTGATTAAGAAATAAGTATAATGCTCAACATTAACCAATATTTATCCAAACTCATATACACGTTTAAATAAAATATTGTCAGAAAGATTGTCTAACTGCCACATACTATGGTTAGAGACTAATCAAATATAACTAAATCTAAAGCTCTCAGAAATGCTGCACAGTATCTTGATCATGCTTTCACAACACACATGTACTTGAGCATGAGAGTGAACAATTCAACATAATTATTTAACAGAAGATGTTTGAAGAGTTTAGTTTACTTTCCAGGGAAAAGGGAAAAAACACACCTTTCAAAGCTTGAAAAGTTGTGAAATGGAGCAGTTTGTATTTTGGCTTTGTTTGACAGTGGCATAAGAAAATAAAAATAATAAAAAATAATTATCGGTGTCTTCCTTGTCTTCCAAGCTCATCTGGTATAACAGTAACACATTGGGTACTAATGTGTATTGCTGCTTCCCTAACAATCTCTATCACCTAATTCCCTTTGTCAGAAACTAGAGTTAACATCCTGATTTCTTCAACTTTGATGCAAACAAGCAAAACACAGCAAATCCCAGTAATGTTTCTTTAATTTGAGGTGCTGTCTTTCTTTCCTCTTTACTACTGCTGTCAGTGGAACAAGTACAGCTTTGTCAACTGCGCGATTGCTTAGGAAATATGCCTCAACCCTTCCTTAGAAAGACTAAACATAAAAGTGTGAATAAGGCTTAGTCTTCGTGAGGTATTTGTCCATTGGTCTTCCTGTTGAGACTGCCCCAGGGTGCTATCAGGTGCCAGTTAGAGCAGCAGCTGCTTTAAAGTCCTTTCATGTTATGGATGTGTATGCTCTGCCCTAACGTGGCACACAGACCAGGTCTTTGGCTGATGGAAATTTTGGAACCTCTGATGGAACAACTTTTTTTCTTCTTTTGTGTCTGCTCAGCTACACAAATGTCACTTTAAATATCCTACATATATTCATAAATCTATAGTCAAGGAAATAAACACCACTACTTTTATTGAAAGAATAACAGAGCTGAAAAGACAAGGTCAGATGTCAGGAAATGGCAAAATACAAACTAAGTGAAACTTTATCTCTACCTTCTCTACTATGATATTTTCATTATTTCTGTTCTGTAATCAAAAGACTTACATATCAGTACAATATTGGTGCAAATAGAATACTAGTAGTTTGCAATGAAAAGTGTAGTTTTAATTGGGCATAACTCTGAGAATAACAGTCTTTACTATAGGCAAACTAATTGCAAAGACATATAGAATAAGTATTCCATCCAGTCTTCCATTTTTTTAATGTGTAGAATGCAGTTAATGAAGAGTTAATAGTTTCATAGTAGGTGATCATCTTAGCTCTCCATTGCAAGGGTAACACATAAGCAACAGGAATAAATCCATAAAACATTAAATATTTATCCCTAAAAAATGAACCCTCCTTATGTATATAGATTAGAGTCTCTGTTCAAGCCATGTCTGGCATATAACACAGGAATGGATAAAGAGGTAGGTCTAAACAATTTTTCTCATGACCCTGTGGCAGAGTTGGTTCAAAAATGACTAAAATACGAAACAAGTCTTCCAAACAGCTGCTTGAATTTATCTAGGTAGGACTGACTTCCCAGTGTCCACTCCATTAGCCAAGGACTGCAAAGTTTTGACCTTATCACTCTCTACAGCTACCTGAAAGAAGGTTGTAGCAATGTGGGGGTCAGTCTCTTCTCCCAAGCAAAAAGTGATAGGATAAAAGGAAATGACCTCAAGTTGCATCAGGGGAGGTTTAGATTGGATATTAAGAAAAATATTTTCACCAAAAGGGTTGTCAAGCCCTGGATCAGGCTGCCCAGGGAAGTGGTTGGGTCACCATCACTGGAGGTATTTAAAAGGTGGGTATATATGGAGCTCTGGGACATGGTTTAGTGTTGGACTTAGCAGCACTAGGTTAACGGTTAGACCCAATGATCTTAAAGGTCTTTTCCAACCTAAATGATTCTATGGTTCAATGATTTTGGATATCTGTACCTATTCTTCCTGTGCTACACAAGTACTCAGAACAGTGGTTGAAGAAATACAGAAGGTTCTTTCAGTACTGAGTAAAACTCAGTATTGATATATGTAAAGTAATGTAGATGGATGAAAATGTTATTTTATTTATACCTGCATTCTGCCAGGCTCTAAATCAGCTATTGCCACTCTGGAAAGCAGCATACAGATCAGTCTTTAAAACCACAACCTAAGCATTCATCACCAGTTAAAAAGGCAAATGTAATTATTAGGAAAGTGAAAACAAAGATGTCATAACACTAAATAAGTGCATTCTGCAGCCGTGCCTTGAATACTTCACAAAGCTTCAGTCATCCAGTTTCAAAATAACCATATATGAACTAGAGAAGCCGCAGAGGAGGCAGAAGTCCCATAGATCGTATAAAATGAGAAACAAAATAGAGCAGAGTAGGGACAAGATGGCTAAATTGAGATGTGAGAATTTTACAATCCTGAAAGCCATGAATGGGATGAATAAAATATTCCCTACTTCTGATAAGCACAAGACATAGCCATCATATAGTTGCCAGTGAAATTAACAGACAATAAAGTGAAGAAAGGTTTTTTGCACCACATGTAATGAAACAGGGGAATTTCTCGTCACAGGAGGTCTAAATGTATAAACGGCTTCTGAAAGGCTAGGCACACTGCTAAAGGACAGATCCACCTCAACTGCAAAGCCTGACAGTCTAGATAGAGGCTCCAGCTCTAAATAATCAGCACTTAAGCAATTTTTCTCAGTTGGAAGGTATGCCAGGGTAATTGGATATATTTGCCTGGTATCTTATGATCTTTAAGAATGTGCTACTGACCACTCTTCAAGGAAAACATGGGAAAAAAAAATATCTTTGGTCTAGGCAATTTGGCTGCTTTTCGTTCCCAACGTTAGCTTCAAGTGGGTATGCTTTGGTATATGAGTAATCTACCCCTGAAATCTTTCAAACAGTTGCCCACACTTTCTTGAACAATATGGGAACAAAATTTCTGTCATATCTGTAAGTAAGCACTCTAGCCTTGCCATAGACAAATGCTAGCTTCTTTAAGACATACATTCCACTTAAGTCCCATGTTTTTCCTATTAATGAAGACTAAACCATGGCTCTGATTCGCTACTATGACTTCTGTAATTCCTTTATAACTTCACTTTTGCAAAAATTGGAACAGTACAACAGCAAGTCAGTCCCAGATTTTCATAAGCTCTGAAAGAATCTAGTAGTGTCATGCATATTCTTCACAGAATAATACATATCACAAATTAATGCAAGATCTGTGAATTAATTAGAACAGCAATGACCTCAAACCTCTGAACTTCAATTTGCTTGCCAGGTTGGGAAAAGCATTCCTATTTATTTAAGCCTAATAATTTAGAACTGATTGCCATCTTCAGAAAACAATCTTAGGAGTGCCTAGTAGTTTTTAGTAGCTTCTTGGGAACAAAGTAGACTGAGTCAATAAGGAACTATGAGACTTATGAAGGAAAAAGTTGTAGCAGCCGAGAGGGAATAGCACCCTTAACAAACCTAAATACGCCCAAAAGTGTATATTCTTCCCATATTCTGTTGCCAAAAATCTAATTGACTTCTGTTCCAGTTTTGGGTTTGGTTTTTTTTTTTTTAATTACTTGTAGGCTTGTACAGAATGACACAGTAGAGCGAAGAGGACATTTCCTAACTGACAATTCATTCTGAGTACAAACCAGCTGCAAATGAACGGGGAGCAGAGATACTCATGGGCTTTTTAAATCAGAAATCAGAGCAAATAGATCAGGAGAGTTTTGTTTGTTGTTTGTATTTTAGGAGAGCACTGGGTTTGATTTAGGAGGCTTTGATCTAGGCCCATTATCTAAGCTGTAATTCTGGCTAGAATAGAAATTCCAAGGTACATCCCCCCGAAAAGATTTTGAGGTGCAAATGTTGTGAGAACTTTTCTACAGTGTGTCTACCTATGCCTACCCTACCCAAGAGCTGGAAAATCATAGTCTGGGTAATTTAGATAATGGCTGAATATATGTGAAATCATTTTGAAATTTCCTGTTTAAGGGAGAAAAATAAAGCCAACAGACTTTTCTTCTTGATCTGATTGTTTCTCTTTGTTTTCTCACCTTTGCACATGATGAACATGCATTTTAGTGCCTTTTTTGGTAGATTTTTATCAGAAAACTCACTGTAAATTATTTTCTCAGTAGCCCCCAGTAGTAAAAATGGTCCTAGTAACAAGGTCTAAATCCTACGCAGGTATGTTGATAGCTGATTAACTGTATTTTCTTGCAAAGCCAAGTCTGGCTTTCTGCTTCTTTGCCCGTCAGTTCTGCTGCGAGAAAGCTAAATGACGCTGAGGGCAACAGAAGCACCCTTTTAGGCACGAGGGACAAAGCCTGTGTGTCCCAAGCTCACAACATCAATTTAAAGACCATCCTGTCTCTGGAGTTTAAGGCACCAGGACTTGATGAGATCCTTACCGCATTCACAAAGGCTAGGCATCTTGAGGGAATGAATATAAGGGAAGATGGGAAACAGAGGGGAAATTTATGGAGTAGTGAGCAACACCAGTTACAACAGAACAGGCTGCCCCTTTCCTTTTCCCTCTTTTCAGTGTCCGTTGGTTTGTGTGCAGAATGCAGGCACTCATACTGGGAAGAAGCCAGGCCACAGAGAGATCTAGAATAATTTTTCTGAAGTCTCTTTTGCTTGTTCATGAAGTTTGGAAACCCCATGGGATGTCTCATGTCAAGGGGACTCATACTGTTACCTCTCTACAGCTATGTGACTACAACATTGGGTAGTCATCAGTGGTCCATGATGTACTATGTGAGGCTGGCTAAGGCTCCATGAGGGTGGGGACTTTTCTGAGGGCAAGCATTTGATGTTCACCAATATTACATCTTCTAAGAGCTAGAATCCTGCTACGTAGAATTTAAAAGAGTTCATCTTTGTTCTCGTCTAAGTAGTCAATAAGTAGAATGCATAAAATACTACATAATCTCATGTACAATTTCACAAATCCCATTGTAAATCACAGCACAGACAGCATGGATTAATACCACTACTTTCAATATAATGGAGATTTCTTTGCTTCCACAGCCCCATACGCTGTACCGATAAGAAACTTGGCTGATTTTTTTCCTTTCCAACCATTTCCAATATCACGCTAAATGATGCTGCTTACATCTCTACACAGAAAGGTGTCATGACCAAATATGTGAGAGAAAAAAAAAAAAAAAAAGAAATGGTTACAAAAGCAAATAATCAGAATAAGGAAATGCTGTAATTGAGGCCCCTCAATAGTAGAGTGGTGAAATAAGCTCCAGAGAAAAAGAACAAGAAGTTTAATTTTATGTTAGTGACATATCATCACTAGTTTTCATGTGGGAGAAAACTGTTTTAGTTGAATAAAACATATGCTTATTGCTTATTATGGAAAAGCAATAGAGGCACTGTGTTAATATTGCTTTAGCAAGTTCATATTAATGTGAGGTTTAAATACTTATTTCTATTAGATACCCTTGAAATGGCAAAAAACAAAATGCAAATGTTAAATGCTATTTGAATGTGTTTATGGGAGCTCTTTGAAAAATAAATTAATACAGTAAGAATAGCAGATTGCTTAAAAAATTGCTGTTTGTTAAGTGCCTGGTGCTTTTTGTGTACTGATTTCTAGACTTTAGCTATACATCCGTGATGTGAGATCATTTGAAAGTGTTTTAGCCGTGGTGGAAACTATGCATTTAGAGATGAACCCATTAAATTTGATGACACATTTGCTGCAGAATGAATACTGTCATTCATTTTGTGGTCAAAAAGAAAGGAGGGATCCAGACACTCTCACCAAATACCTGTGTAGCCTTGGGAAATGTTAAACTCAGGAGTTCAAATGTCGCTTCTTCTAACTGCAATTCCCATGCAATTCATTGCCCTTCTTATTGACTTAGGCCTTGTGCCCTAAAGTAGATGACATTTAGGAAAGAGCTTTCTTCTTCCCTCCATTAAAAAAAAACAACAAACAAAATCATATTAGTTGACATCTCATGGAAGTCCAGCGTTAAGAGCCAACTTTCTAACATGATATCATTCCCAGTCATAGCCACCATGAGAAACTGACTTGCAGAGCTAGGAAACCAGGTTTTATTGTTCTCCTTCTAATAAGATTGAGAGGTAAAAACCAAGATTTCTCTTTAAACACTGTCTACAGTGTGATTCTGTTCTCCAGAAGTTATTTTCCTTTTCCATTTCCTAGTTGATAACAGAAGGCAATACATATCTCAGCTACACCACATATGCATCCTAATGCAGATTTCTTTGTACTAATCTTAGTACACTAAAATCAGGAATTTTCCAAAGACACAAAGTGTTTGCCAGTCATATACATTGATCTGCAGATAATAAAAATAAAAATAAGTAAGATCACTCTTACGGAAACTGACTTTAGCTCTGTCTGTCTGCACATAGGGTTTTGACACATAAGATTTCCACCTGTTAAAAGTTTATATTGATTTTGCATGTGCACATATATTGGTATGTATATGTGTATATGTATATCTTATATAAAGATATACATATAGTAGTTCAACTAGTAGCAAGAGCTGACCAGATGAATCAAAGAAAGCCATTTTAAGATTTTGGGATATATTTTTGTTCTATACCAGGTTTTTAACATTAAAAAAAAATGTTATTAATTTACAGATAATAGCCCAAGCTCCTGGATTTAGGAGGGATACAGGAACAGCATGAAATGTGGACAATTTTTGGAGTTAAATTTAATTTAGGAACTGGAACCTTTTTCTTTTTTCCTTACTTTATAGCTCAGTGCCTGTATCACTAACTGCTCTCACTCCTTTTTGCTTAATAAGAATTTTTTTGAAGTGGTTACATTTTTGCTTCAACAATACTTCAGGAAAATATGCTGATTAACTACTCTGCTACTGAAATATCAGTTTTAGAAAGAAAGGAAATCCCCTTGCTCCTTTTTCTTAAATGATGGGGTTATCTTACATTTATAACACAACTTCCTTGGTTTGGTTTCCATACAGTTTGATGGGGTTTCATACATGATTTATTAACAGATGTTGGTACCTCCTGTACAAAGTGGACAGTTCTGGGACACACTGCAACTTCTGAACTGGAAGCTGTATGTACATTTCCTGTTCATTCCTGCCTATAACAATGTTATACATTCATGGTATAAATATATATTGCATGACTGATGATGTTCTTAAAAATTACATCCCAAGCAACCACTCTGAACTACTCTCTATAAATTCCTAACATGAGAAATCAGCCATGTGTGAACAAAATACAAAAATACAATTTCTTTAAGCTTGAAAAAATCTTTGTAGGATAGATGTGACTGTGCCATTCATTTAATTTTTAATTCTGAAAAAATGACTTTTGATTACTGTCAAATGGCAATATTATTGACATTCAGCCTGTTCAAACGAAGTCTCAGTAGAATGGCATGATTATTTTTCATTAATATTATCTACAACTATTGGATATCTCGTAGGATACAAAAAAGTGGAACTTAGCAAAAGAGTTACATTTTATCATTTGGTTTCATAAGTAAGAGAGTTTAATCTCTCACCATCTTAAAATTTCTTTATCTGTTTTTCTTTATCCTTCCTGGTAACCACAATCTTTATCTTCTCATTTGAGCTACCCAAAATTTGTAGAAGGTTAAGTTTCAGTCCACAGTCTTATTATGATAGCAAATTCTGCACGTCCTGTGTTTTCACATTCTTCCAAAACATACTATTAAAAAGTTTATAAGTGAGTAAGTAAGTAAATAAATAAGGATGATTTTAGCAAAAGTTGCAATGCCTTTAAAAAACAGGTGCCTCAGGATAAAGAACACTTTTAGTCAATATTAACCCCATTTGCATTCATAATGAAAGAAAGTAAGCAATTCTTGCTATTGCCTGTAATTAGCATGATTTAACCCATAGATAAATATCTATTATGCAAGATTTTGTATAAAGTATAGCCAGTATGCCTTATTATATAAAATTAAAGAATGTTGTAAATACATTAAGAATCTCCAAAGTCAATGTCAACTACTGAAAATACTTGGGAAAAAATGCAAGATCTTGTCACCTCACAAGTTCACGAGTCTTTATAGTTTCTTCAATATGTTTAATATAATGTAATAATGTAAAACTGAAAGCACTCAAAAGTGTTCTCTTGGGACTCATTCCAAGCCCTTTTTCTTTTTCCTTTTTCATCATTCAGTCTTTCTGAAGCCCCTGGGACAACCACTTTAAAACAATCTGTGGTGGTGTGATTTATATTTATATATCTAATGAAGCCTATTTTATAATAATTATTCTGATTTAATTTAAATAACTCCCTATCTGTTATCCTGCTAGGGATGGTCAAGGGAAATTGCTGTATACTTTACTATTAATTGTAAATCTGCGGTCAGTTGAAATACACAATAATATGTCTTGGCAACAGCAGGTTTTTCTCATTTGAATGTATGTTCTTCTTTCAGTATATTTTATCACTTCTTCCACACAGTGATAAATAACTAAACTCTGTTTAAGTACAGTTCAGAAACATAAAGGATTACATTTGCAAGTGATGGAAGCAAGAAACATTTGCAGTGGTCAAAACTGTATGCAAAAGGATTACAAAAGGAAGTCTGGCTAGGAAAAATATAACACTAACAAGGTTTTGTTAGGCAACAGAATACAGGAAAGGTTTTTTAATAATTATTCACAGAGAGAAGAAAATAGAAAAATTTTGGCTAGAGCCAGCCACAAACAATGGGAAAGAATGAGATTTTAAAAGTTCCTTAACCAATTCTCTTGGCTTATGCTAATTTAACTGGCACTGTATTATGAGGTGATTTTGGGTAGCCAGATATTGCTGGATATTAGTACATCCACAGATAACATACACACGAATAAGACCACTCCATGTTCCACAGATTAGTTACTGCTAGGAGGATAAAACATGTGTTCTATTAGGCATTGTAAATTCTAGAAAAGAAAATAAAAGAATCCAGAAGAAAAAACTATTTCGACTGTGTGAAGGAAAGGTATCATGGGATGCATCACGAACCAAGCAGCGCTCCTTCGTCCATGCCAATGGATTTGCAGTTCTTTCGTTAAACATCAGCTATGGTTTTGCTGCTGCTTCACAATACTTATTACAAGTTTGGCATTAAGCAATCTAATAAATAAAGCAAAAAGATGTGTTAGAAATTATGAACATACATTAATAGGAATGGAAGTCCTGAAAACACTTGAATAATAGTATCTTCAGTCTTCATTTGTTCTTTAAGATTATCTGTTATTATTACTCACTGAATGCCAGAACTACACCATCTAAGGAATGACTACATTTAAATGTCTTTACTACAGTAACTACAATACTACAAGAGAATTTGGAAAAACTAGTAGATCAAGAAGGTTCTTTTCTTTAAAGAGACACTAATTAGGGCTTGTTAAAAATATAATATCAGAATCGCTCTTTTCTGAAATACAGGATTCTGTGGATCAATTTTTCAATAAAGAAGAAATTTAAAATGTGAAGCTTAGCTATTTTGTTAGTGTAAATTTTTATATACACCAATAAATAAACACTCACTGGTTCCAGGGCTTCAAAAACTTGTTTTCTGTGGAACTGTTTTGACTGATCAAATTTAGCATTGATGGGAAAGCAGGAGGCTGGTTTGGCTTTTATGAACTTAATGAGCAAGTGTGAAGTCATCATGGAATTAAATTATGTGCAAGTGAACACCATGCAAAAACTTTATGCACATGATGCTGGAGATGACGACAGTGCGTGTACACATGACCAATGGAAGAGTAAATTGAACCAGAAACCTCTTCACGTATAATTTCATAGGAGGTGGTATCACAGTCTGAAAAAATGCTCATAAAAGATGTATAAACAGTCACATAGGTCTGCGATCAATTGTATTGTGAACAGAGGAACTTTTTTCAGTGTTTTTACACTTGATTGGGTAAACATGCTTGGGTCACCCAAAAGCAAATGCCTGACTGAGTACAACCAGTTGGCTATCTCCTTAGAACTTTTTGCTTCAGCTAGGCAGCAGTGCCAAAGAGGGGATAGACACAGATCTCTCTGAATAAAAACTGTTAACTTTGTTAGTAACGGCAAACAAAACAAGATGTGTTGGCAGCAGCATCAAATTTGTACAGAGATACTATGAATTTTGGAATGAAAGGCAGATGCACCAGTACAGTCATTTACACAGATATATCACCTTGACTTAGTGTCCGCCCCACACACCTTTGCAACCTTCATCCTAAAAACAACAGGTTTTTTAACAAGGTAACACACTGGTCTTCAGGGAAAGTTGGTGACATAAGCAATCTCTTCTGCTCAAGTCCTGGGAATTTCAATCCCAGCTGAAATTTACTGAGGGAAGTTATATAAAAGTTCCTTTTGCCAAAACTCCTCTCCCACGAAAGGATATCAGCACTAATCCAGCAACGAACAGTGCGGCATTTCGTCTAAGACCGAGCATTTGCTGACCAAAACCCATGTACATACCTGTTCAATCCAGTGATAGTTTTCTTGATAGAGATAATACTGAAGAAAGGGGATAGTAGTAATGCCTCAGGTCATTAATTTCTCTAACTACTTCTTGAAATCTATTGTAAAGAAAAAACAGAGTTGTTAAAAGTTAGAAAATCAGACCTTACAAATTTTCTTGACATAGGCCAACAATTAGACTGATTTCAATGCATGGCCTTTTAGGATATAATAGCAATAGTAAATGTAAGGTCCTAGTAATTATTTTTTCTAAAGCAAGCAAAGGTCAGCAGAACTAGAAATCAAAGAGAAATATACAGCAATGATTTGAAATACTAGGAAACCTAGAAAGAGACAGGAGACAAACTTAAAGCATGAATGGTGGTGCATAATTATACAAATGAATTTGCAGAGTAAGTTACATGCAAAACTAACAGTCAATTCTACTTGAAGTATAAGAAACATCCTGTTAAGAGTCAACATTTGCTCTGTGCTGTTTAGAATACTCTATAGACCTCTGGGCATCTTCATACAATGAAGATATTGACAAATTAGAAGGACTGCAGACAACAGCAGCAAAAATAGTCAGGAAAGAAGAACTGACTTGCGAGAAAAGATTGACTCATTAGGGAGCAAGTATTTGGAGTGCCTAATTAAGTGTGAAGCCAGTTCCTGTGGTGAAATCTATTTTTCAACCTCTTAGAAATTTAGATAGAAAAACTAGCCTTGTTTGAAAATAAACACAGTTTCTCTGAAGATCACTGTGGGTTTATTTGTGGGTTGGTTTTTTTTTTTTTCAAACTCAGGAATAATTGTTTTTGCACTACAGGTCTGTCACTTACATAAATCTGATATGATATTACAGTCCTCAGCTGCCATCATATGTGATCTTTTGAGTTGTCCCTTTGTTTGTAAGAGTCACAATCAAGCAAAGTTATTAAAGGTTTGCTAGGACTGGTGGCAATGACCTCTGTATGTGCTTTGTTGATGCTTCATATTTTGAAGATTTTCTGGGACTTCTTTTAATAGCTTGAGCGCCTTCATGTTTTGTTGTCAGACTTTTGGTAAGAGAAAGGTACAAGTTGGGGAAATGCCTTTTCCTTGTTTCAGGAAATTAGCCATAGCGTATTAAAAATACCGATTCCCCTCAAGTTCTTCAATAAGATGATGACAGTGTATTGTAGTGGTAAATGGATAATCAACAGTTTCTCCTATGCTCACGCTGGTGCTTGCCTGGAAAAGGAACCTTTCCAAATTGTCCTAGCTATGTGAATGAGAGAGATGCAAGGAAGAGAGGCACAGAAACAGAGATCTGAAGTTGACATTTGAAAAATCTGTGATGGACTGTGACCTTCTGTTATTGGATGGGGAACTTGCTACAGGAACACATAAAAGAGTTTGTGTTCACCTGGTTCTTTTGTTCTTACCAAAACAAAAACTACAGCAAAACACCTAGAAAATTAAAAATTTTCACTGGTGGTTGTGGGTTTCTATTTTAAAGGGACTAGGTTTCAAAATGTCTGATTCCAAAAGGATTTCTTTATTGACTTTGCATAATCATGGGTATTTATATTCCTCCTAAACACATCTATATATTCCTTCTGACACACCTATACTATGTTTGGTAAATCAGAATGAAGAACATAACCTCCTTCTTCCTGGCCTGCAGGTAATGAGCAAGAGACTGTTATCATCAATGCATGAGATACAGACAGGGAACGACAGAGGACTTAACAGGTGGCCTAAAGATGGGCTGAAGCACAAGGGTGAGAAAACTGAAGGTCCTCACTAATTTTCTGGGGAATATACCTTTCTCATTTCAAATCTAGTGATAATGCTGACTGTGAAGTTAGGGAAAAGATGTGCTTGCCAGGCTTCTACAAGAACTTGATGAGTTATAACTACCCTTGAGCCTTAGGCTTTTGCTCTGCTGTTCTGCTTGCCAGAAGGCTCTGGCAAACGCTCCTGATGGAGAACACTCACCAGAGGACCAGCCCCCAGCACTACCAGTATGCAAAGAGAGTCAACCAGACCGCTTCAGGAGTACCTTGAAGATTCTTGTTACTTCTTGATTTGTGTAAGGAATATATTAGTGACCAGTCTAGTGCACCTTATTAGTCATTACTCCTTCAGGCATGAAGCACCATGTTTACCAGGTCACTCCATGCTGGCTCAGTTAATAGGCAAAGATAAGGAATAAACCAATAATTTTCCCTACTAAAAAAAAGCCCAAACTGACTAAATAAATAAATCCTAGATTATTTGAACTAGTCCGGATTCTCTTTGGTTGCTTCTAGCCAGTTTGTGCTTCTGACACTTCACAAAGTTTGTGACTCAGCCTTCCCCTTCTGCTTCATGCCTGCAAAATTTCTTACGATGACTGCTTTTGTACTGCGCGTGTTTCGAAAGATGGATATTCTCTCTCTCTCTGTCTTGAGTACGGAAATGTAAGATGGATAGACACAACTGAGTTACTGTATACATCTCTCCATTTCCAAGCTATGGTCTCCGTTCATATTTATTTACTCCTTTATGAGTGTTTGTTTACAGTTTATGCTGTCTGGGCACTTGGGTGTCACACAGAACAAGATAAAACTAAATTATTTTCTTCTTGCTCTTCTTTCACTAGATTAATTAATTTCCACATTACATTACAAAGGTGAGATCTATTCTTCTCCTATGTATGAATATCTACCATGATTATATATTGATAATATTGAAAATAGAGATACAAGGCTGTATTTCAAGGATTATTGGTTTTGGTTTTTTGAAACTAAGTAAAACTCAAAATCAGCTCTGAAACTCCACCTTCAATTTACAAAGTGTGTGTGTATGCATTGCTGCATATATCAAATATAAGACTACCCACTGGTATGGAATCCTGCACAATTAGAAGGTTAAATGGTGACAGCCAAGTTTTGATTGCAAAAGACCTTAGTGTGTATGGCAAATCAAATTGTTAACCTTTATTTATTTATTTGTGATCGTAGACTTAAAATAGCCAGAGTTTTATGAAAATACAGTGAAGTACAGCCACTTCTTGAGCAGTCATACATTATGCCAAAGCTTTAAAAATAATTTTAAGCACCAGATAACTTCATTTTAAAATGAAAAGAATAGACTCTCAAACAAGCCAGTGATTTAAACTCAAATGATATAATCCCTTGTTAAAAAAAACACAACTCCCCAAAATATTTTTTCTTATTTTAACCCATGCAATTTTAGAAAGAATTTCTTTTTAATCAAACACAAAACAAGTTCTAATATTTGTTGATGGTTTAATATTTTTTTAACTGAATCCATGTTTTCTAGTCATTGCCTGTTGCAACATGATATATTCAGAAAAATGCCTGCTAGAAAGTTTAGACATGGTAGTTCAACTGTAAGCTTCTGGGGACATCCACGTTGTATTATGCTTGGCTTAGAATGAGCAACTCCTGCTAGATTCAGCAAAAATAAAACACAATGACCTCTTCAGCTGGACACTTCAGCAGCTGGTCTATAACTTAAGCAGAGTTTTGCTTTACGCTTTCTAAACTGCCCTGGGGATTGAATAGACAACATATAAAAATATGACAGGAAGATGATGGATTATGGGTCATAAGTCTCATTTCAGCCATACAAATAAAACATCATGCTTGTGTGTTATGATAATACATTTAATGGACAGAAATTAGCAGATGTTGATTGCATTCTAGTGCGCTCAGCATACCAAAAATCACAGAGGAATGTTTAAAAGATTGTAAAAAGGCTGTGCCATTGGATGCCTGTAAAGCAGAGTTAAAGTAGCAAAACCACAGGAAAGACAGTTTGGTAGTTGTCTGGCTTTGGTTTAATCGTTCCTCTCTGCCAAATGCAGTCATTAAAGTGTAACAACAATTGTATGCATTTTAGTTTAAAGTGAATGGTAATGCTTTTTCTGCCCCTTCCTAAGTAATACTTTATAGCTGTCAAAACATAAGGTTGTGGCAGACTCTTCTTAAAATAAAACTTAAGACAAGCTTAGCAAAAAAAAGTATGAATGAAACTTTGTAGTTCAGTGTCATTCAGAATTCTATAAATTATCCAATATAACGTATAAAAGCACCGAGATTTGGCCCTGCTCAGCTCCAACTTGGAACAAGCTTTTATACATAATACATACATGAACACATAAAGAAATGCAGTTTCATACAAGAACTACCTCTTTAAAGATTCAGATGTGAAAACTAGATTTACTTCTTTAAAAGAAAGACTTGGGTATACCTATGTGTTGAAATCAACCTTAACTCTTTTTCCAGTAAGTAACATTTATTTTCAGGACCCTATGGATCGTGTCAACTTTAGAATTCTATCACCATTCACTGGATTTTAAAATTCCCTGTTTTCATATCGGGCCTCAAGCAGTAACTTTTGTCCTTGGCCAAACCCAGACTCAGTAACGAAACTAATGGGTGTGCTCTCTGTTTTCATTAACAAATTGATGAGATCTGGATATAAGCTTTTTCTTTACTGTTTGGCCTCTTCCCAATCATATAACTAGACCATCTGTATAAGCATTATCTGCCATAGATTCATTTAAATGTGGATTTAGAAATGTAGTCCAATTCAACCAGATAATCATGAGATAATATATGTAGGAAAGATCGCTTGGTAGATGAACACATTATATTGAATTTGCATGTACTTTACTGGAAATATAGGAATTCTAAGAAAAAATGTACTAATTATTGTAATGTAGAATAAAGATCCTACATGTCTGTGCTGTTGATTTTATCACATTGTATGCCTCACAGTGAATGGCAGCCCATAGTAGGGTGTGTGTTGAGGTGTTAACAGCCTAGTTTAGATTTGCCCGTGTTCTAATTATTTTTTTTTTTTTCATGGCCATGGCTGTTGTAGGCTTGACTTATCGTGGAATAAAGGCACTTGACATATGAGAAGTCCATAAGTCCATGCAACACAAGGCCTATTCTACCAGTTTTGCAACACAATTTTAAACAAAAAAAACCTAAAAACAAAACAAAACAGGGAAACTAGATGGTGACTGCCCATCTCCATTAATTCTTATACCTCCTTTCAGTGGTGGATCACCATGAAGGGGGTTCCTCAAAAGGTTAGCTATAAGGACACTAGATGGTTATTAACAATGGAGACTTACTTTAATTATCAGTTTCACATTTTTATTTAGGCTTTTTGCATGAAATTCATGAATCACAAAAAAACCCTCAAATGATCACTTTTGAGCTATAAATTTTGTTTTCAAATGTCAGTTTGAATCTTCTCCCAGTGTCCCCAATGAAACAATTTGGCAGAAAGTATCAGGACATGCTATTGTGGTATTGTCATTCATTTGAGATAGCAGCCAAAAGTTATAAGAATAGGTGAGTGTTTCAGGTCTCACAATATTTCCATCTTTCAGTGCTTTGGGAACACCACAGATATTTAGTGATGCATTTTAGTTATTTCAAGTATCTATAGATTGTACCTTGTGTAAAACTGAAAAGATTGTGGTATTTCGTCTTGAAATCTTAACAGTGATTATGGGACTTTGTACATTATTTTCCATTTGCAGTCTTAGCTTGTATTAAGATCACCATATTTTTCTGTTATCTGCAAAATCATTGGCAGCATGGAAGCTCTAGGCAGGAATTTGCTGTTTGTTTACTTTTCCAATACAAGTACAGGCATCTGTCCAATGAAATTTAGAGGACCCATGTTCAAAACACACAAAGGGATGTGCAATAACTGGGAGATCTGCGGAACTCCTTGCCAAAGGACATTATGGGTACTAAAGGTTTACAAGTTTCCAAGGACAGTAGATTAATTTCATGGATGAAGTGTGTTGAGGATTGCTAATAGAAGCCATATTTGTCTCAAGATGGCTCCTGAGCCGCAAGTAGTCAGAGACTTGCTCTGCTCAAGAGAAACAGCATACCTTCTCTTTCTCTGTTCCTACTCTTGTGAAAGCACACATTTTTGGTCATTGCTGGAGAAAAAATTCTCCTTCAGATGGACTTCCAGTCTGATTTGACACAGCCATTCTTTAAACAATTCCCTGCTTTTCATTTGACCTAGACTATTTCCTCAATGTCATATTCTTTTCTGTACTGGAATGATTGATTCATAGCAGAGAACTTTTTCAGTTCCCAGAATTTTCTGTTCATCTTGCTAATACGTTAATGTGTATGGTTTGCTGTTCTTTGGAGAATTTCTGAGCATTGGAAGATCTTATGGTAGGCACTGAGATGGGGTATATTCAGACAGATGCTTTGTGCCTCTACCCAAAACACCTCTTTCCAGATTTGTTGCTGATGCATCTACTTCAAAGTAGTCATTTCCACAGAAGAAAAATGTTTTAAAATAAACAAACATTGTAATATGTAAATAAAATCTGAAATTTTAATGATGTATCATTTTTAGGTATTCTGTGCTACGCTATAAATGGTAATTTGAAATTTGTTATCTTTGCATGTGTTTCTAAGATTAAAACTATTAGATCTTTGTTTAAACCCTTTGGAATTACAAATATAGAAGGAAAAATCTATTAAATGTCATAAGCATTCAAAATCTTCCCTGGATTTTAATTCCTTATTTTGAGTCATTTCTATTATGGAAGTCAGACCCAATGACATGCACTATGCTCTATCTCACAGTTGACAATACAGTGCCATCAAAATCATAATTGTTAAAAAAAAGAAAGATTAAACATCTTACTCTACAAGTAATACATAATGTCATATACCTATTACTAAGAAGGCCCATCTTCTATGACCAAAGAGAATAACCTGATTTGAACTAGAAGAACTGAATAGAATTGTTAAACAATCCTTTGCATTTTAAGCAACATTTAATTAGAAACACACTTTAACCACCAAAATGATAAAAATCCAAGAGATTAAAATTTGAGTGTCAATTATCATAAAATTCATCATTGTAATTCTTATTAAAACTCAGTGTTTAGATAGGTAATGATTTTATAATATGGCAATTTGCATAAGGAGCCCTGAGATGGCTTATTATTTCGATCCTACACAATTACAATTCTAGCTCCATACATCAGAGCTCTTAGCAATGTAAAATCACTGTGCTAATTAATAAGCCATTTACTGACTGCAGCTAGTTATGGTGGTCCTGCAGCTGACCTTACGGAAGATGAGCCATCTCTGAAGTGCCTGTGTGTAACTACAAACATAATGATGTGCCAGGAGGGAATCATTAAAAATAATTTACACAAGCCTTCATTTACAAGATCTTTTGATAGCATGCTTCCCCGGTGTTTAGATCCACAGTGCAACCCCTACCATTTGGAAAGTGCCAAGCAGGAGAGTGAACGAGGATACCTAAGTGGTTAATTAAGAGCCATTCGGACGCCACAAGAGCCTCCTGAAAAATCCCTCTGATGTCTGCTGTGTCAAATGTCTCTCACAGGCAAAACCACAAGAGGTAGCTGCCATAGCAGGCTAATTATTGGGGACCAGGAGCAGCTGAGAATGGCCTGTCACCAAGTGCTTGCTGTGAGCACCCAAGCCCAGGACTGAGCAGAGCACGCTTTTGTGTTAGTGGACCCGAGAGAAACAGTGGAAATCAGACGCTGTGATAACTAGGAGTGATTGAATAAACCATAAAAGTGTGCAGTTGTAAATGAAATTGTTCACTCGTGCTGTTTGATGTATTTTGTAACTTTTTACGCTCTACCGTAATTCTACTTCCAACATGTGTTTTTTTAAGACTTTCATTTTGAATGCTTTTAAGAAAACAATAACTTACAGAGGCCTTATAGGGATGAACAAAGATTTCAAAACATCAAAGATAATTTGTATGACATAAAAATAATTTCAAACTACATAAAAAGAACCAAAAAGATTTTTTTTTTTAAGAAAAACACATTTAATCACGCTACATCATGAGACTACAGGAGAAAATATGAACATACACACAAAACGGTCTTCTAATTTCAGCGCAGTCGGAACAAGTAACAAGACTAAAGGAATATGTCACTGCCTTCCTCACAGCAGTTAGAAATGAACGTCATGAAAACACACAACTCATGATTTATTTCTCCTTCAGCCAAGTCCCTGCAGAGTGGAAGAACAGAGCTATTTCCTTGTGTGGCATTTTAGTAGTTTAGTGGCATTCAATTGGTTTACTGACCTACAAGGGATTTTCCAAATCTGCATGGTGGATATGTGTTCTTCTTGCCAGCTTGTTTGTTTGTTATACAGCTAAGAGCACGTCGTTCATACTCTTAGTGTGCAGACACTTTCCAAGCCTGTCTGATGCCTTATAAGTTTATTTTCTGAGGTGCCTTGCACAAGTGTTATGTGAGACAGCAGCACGAGCACACTTCTTGTGTGATCCTTGCTAGTGCATCGTGGCTGAGTGCCAAGACTGCAACTGGGGAAGAATTAGTTTACTAAAGGCGGAGGCAGCAATGTAGTTGCTCTGTGCCTGCATTTGTGTGTCCGCAGGTATCTGGGAGAAAGGGGGAAAGAGGAACCCACTGTGTGCTCGGCGTTTTACCGATGATACTGACAGGATTTACAAGTTTGCATGTGAGATTTTGTGAAATATAGCCCATTTTGGCAACTTTACTGTAGTAAGAGGAGAAGTACTTTTTTCTAGACAGAAACCACCCCCTTCAGGATCTCTTTGATGATTTAATTTGAAATCTATTAGACTTTGTTTCACTTTTAAAAGAACTATATAAATAAATTCTCAAGAAAGTACCTACACACTTCTTTACAACCACATCCCTTTGCAGAAGGAAAATATTATTTTTCTAATAACACTACATGTTTCTCAAAGGCATCAAAGAGTTGGCTTCCTTCTAAAACTCTCAGATGATTTTGCATAAATGAATTGAGTAGAATTCATCTTTCCTTGCTACAAGTAAGATGCATTGTTCAAGGCAATAATGTGGCCTCCTTCTGTAATCAGTGGAGATGGACAGTTTCAAATGGGAGGTGGGTTCAAGCCAGCCACATTACACCTCTCTCATTAGACAAAACAAATCACTCTCTCCCCACAGGGTGGGAATCCCTTAATTCTTTTAAGTGGCTAAAATTCTACTTTCCTATAGTTTGTCTATGGTCTGTAGAAGTGGTGAGAATTGCAGCCATGCTTCTCAGAGTGGAAGACCAAGACACAGAGGAAAAGTTGGAGCAGCACTGCCGTGAATACAGACCAGATCCTGCTTCCAAGCTTGACTGACTTGATACTGTTCATAAGTACAGAGAGACAGTGGGGCAAAACCTCAGCCTGTGGTTCCACCCTGCAGTCTTGCAGGGAGGCAGAATCGCTTGGGATGATGTGAGCTTTCATGGCTATTGTCCTTTACTAGAAACATGATAGTCACTTTCCTCTGGGCCATCATCACTGGCAATAGCTTCATACAGTTTAAAACAGCATCTCTTGTCAAACACTAAGTTATGATGAAACAAATAACCATCTGTTTAACTAACCAGGCACATGCAGTGTTCTTGCAGAACTTTTTTTGTATTGTTATTTTTTTAATCTACTCCATTTATTCTGGCTGGTGACATTGTTGGCAGTTTTACCGGCAAGCAAAATGAGACATGATAGTATGCCAATGACTTCACAAAATAATATCGGCAATCAAAATTTGACCAAATTACTGACTGGTTTATCACCAAGTCTGTACTATATTTGAATAATTCTGTACCATTGAAAAGTTAAAATCTCTAATCAGCATGCCCTATTCTTTGGTCATATGATAGCCAACACTGTCAGGTGAATTACATAACCTGTAGATACCACTGAATAGTACAAAAATCAGTAAAAAAACCTGTATTTTGAATGCAGACTTCCAGTCTTGCAGCCATAAGAGAGAAGAAGAGATAATAGCATATCAACTATTATTCAGTGGTTGGGGTTTTTTTTCTGTATGTGCATTAAGAGAAGCATGTTTGCCCGCAATTGCATGCAAAAGATCTTACAGAGCTAGAAGTTTAAAGATAATTTGATAAATAGATGTGCCTATTGGGTTATTTGTCTGAGAGACAGACCTTTTTAGAGACATGAGTATGGTAAAAGCTAAACGCCCTGCTTTTCAAGTGACAAAAATCAGCGTGTCACACAAATTATATTGTTCATCTGGGGAGCCAAGTAATGCCCATCTACTACTAAGAAAAGAGAGATGAAAAATACAGCACATGGCACTTTCATGATGCATGTAATAAACAGAAGTTCTCATCCTTACACACCTTTGCTGCTCACTTTGTTTTTAATATATTGAGTCTGTCTTCTTAATACTAGTAAGAGTATATTGACAACGAAAAAAGGTTCAGTGCAAAGAGAAAAACAATTGGTTTATGGTGCAGCAAAGGACATTTTCTTGAGCTCGTAATTGTAGTGGCGTTAGAGAAAGGAGGTAAAAAAGGACTAGCCATTTCTGCTGATAATGTTAATCCCCCAAAAAAGATTATTTCCACACTTTTTACAGCCAGGTGAACTTCTGAAAGGAAAAGGGGAAATTCATGCTTCCATTTTAACAACATCGATTTTAAGGTTTAAAAATTTGCCTTCTAAAGGCCAGCTCTGCTTGTCTTAATCATATACATAATCCCACTGAAGCCAGGAGAGGTGCTCTTGTGAGTGAGGGAAATCCCATACGGGTTTAACTTTGTGCTTAATGCCAGCCCAGATGTTGCTCTGATTAAAGTCAGCAATAAAAACTCTTGTTACTCTGAATGATGCAAGATGAGACCAGTTGTGAAGTCTTGGTGAACCTTTCTCAATTCTGCTAGATTTCCACACATTGTAGATCAGGCCCTAAATTGTCTAACTTCATCCTGGCCCCAAGTATGAAGTCATTCCCTGGGGAAGATCTCCACTGAAATCACTAATATCTCTGCTTGGGAAAGGATTGCAGGAGCAGATGTTAGTGTTTGCCTTGAGGAATATCCAGCATATTTGAGCAATCACAACATATAGTGAGACGGATAGATAACACCAGAATAAAAAAATGCCTTTCTAAACGCCTACTCTTCACTATGTTTGGGTTATCTTATTTAGGAGGAAGCGCTGTATTTCCTGAAGATGAACACCTGTCATCAAAAGGGAATCTGCGACCTACATGACTTTAGGGAGAGGGGAACACTTCTGTGCATTCTTTTTTTATTATATGTGTAAAATGAAGTAAAACTTCATTTTCTCGTCTTTCATCCCCATCTTTTTTCCTTCTGTTTTTAAAGAAACTCAATTCCATAAAGCCAATAGCTAATAAATATTTAATACTTATATGTTAAACAAAAAGGTTCTATTTTTGTAAATATAGCATAATCTTGCTGGCTTAACACGACTGTGACAAGAAACCTTTATTTTATTTTATATAATTAGTATTCAATTCAGGCTTTTTTAATGAGATGAAAATTAAAGTTTCTACATTTAATACCATGTTTTCATGCTTGCCAAGCTCCAGGAATTTTAGTGAATAAATACTCCCAATGGACTTCCAGAAAATGTTTCCTTGAAGGGGGCCATGAAACGTACTTTTAAAGCATCCCTGTGGCTACAACCTGAAATCTGAAAAGACAGCCAATCAAAGGTCCCAGGCTAACTACTTGTGTAGTCAACAAGAATCTTTTCTGGACTTGATAGAGCTTTATCCAGCCTATGGTTATTAGAGAGACAAATTGTGCAATTCTCCAATCAGTTGACATGTAGGAATTTAACAGAGGTCCTAAAGGTAAAGTACAAGTTTTCAACTTCTCTAGTTCTAGCTCAGCTGAAGGCAGAAACCCAGCAGTATTTTATTCTAAATAGATAGAATGAAGCAACAGTGAACTAAACAAATAAGTCCTAATATGGGTTGTATGTATCTGAACCTTACGTGTGAAATATAACTGATACAATAGAAAATATTTTTCTTCTATTTTTTCCCTTTCAAAATTCATAAATAAGAAGTGATTGAACCAAAAAGCAGTGATGTTAATCACTTGAAAAGGTTAAACATGTTCTTGTCTCCAGCTAAACATAAACAAGACTTCATTTTCTTGTTCATTGTATTTTGTAACAGTTATTTTATCTTCATTGGAAGTTTCCAAAGTCATCCCTTTTAATTTATAGCAAATTCTTTCCTTCATTTTTCTTCAAATGTGTACAGTAACTTTTCAAACTGTTTTAGCAGTGAAAAAAGCAAGAGAAAATGCAAAATATGTGTCCTTGCTGTACTGTTAAATATTTTAACAGAATGCAGAAACCTTGTTTTTCTTTTTTTCTCATTTTAGATTTATATTTAAGTTTGAAGGAGGTAGAAGGTGAACTAGAAGGGAATGGACACCTTAATTATTTTACATTAACATATGTAAATACTTTCTGGGGTAAGTTGCTTATTATACCATAGCCGTTTACAAAACACAAATTACTTCCAATAAGAACAGAGGAGTATGAAAACATATTCTTTCTCTGATAATGATTTTTGAATCACACCAAGGGTATCTGAACCATTAAAAAATCATTGAGAATCTACAGAAGTCAAGCAAAAATTTTTTCAATTGGTTTTCAGACAGGCCTATATAGTAGTAGTCAATGGCTTATTCAATCCTGCAGAATTTGAGTTTTCCACAACATAGATGGAAAGGTAAAAGAAATTATGTGTATGAAATTGCATGGACAAATAATTTGTATGAAAGTATGATACAATCTTATAATTAACCATGTAGGTTAATTAACCATGCAGGGATGGTAAGTGGAAGAACACTTTTGGGAATGGAGAAGTTGGTAAGATGGAAGTTGGTGAATTGTTGCTCTTCAGTA
>NW_009647230.1:72316-79816 GCF_000708025.1 Charadrius vociferus | reverse complement strand
AGCAGTGCACTGTGTCTTATAAGTTAGTCTGCAGTAATTGCAACCTTAAATTAAAGTAAGCTTTATACCAGGCCAATGTGATGGCATCTCCTTTTGAAACAACAGCTGGTTAGAGAGTTCTGCTACAAAGTTTGTTTAGAAAACAAAACCAAACCCTCACAATCAATTATTAAAAGTTCACTATAGCGGTAGTAGCCTACTTTCTGTTTTAGAGTGGAAAGTGTCAAGGCTGACCTCAAAGTAAATTACTACAAGAAGGCATCTGTTAATAGCACGTATGCACAGCAGGTATAATCATAGCTGGGGTTGCCCTAGCCCTTCCTTATGCATCCAGGACTTAACACTAAGAATGCAAAAAGACGAATACATTAAGATATTTAAAAATGGTCTCTGTGCCCTGGATTAAATGCAACTAATTCTTTCAGAAACGGTGTGCTGATACATGAAATAATAGCAGCTTTTTATTCTGTTTGGTTGATTAGGGAACATTTTCAAAATCTTTCCAATTGTGGCCACCCCCTCTGCTTTTGAAAGCACAGTAGCACCCTTGTTTGAACAGACCATCTTTCTTATAGGATAAAAGGGTTACTAAGTCTTCATAACCTGTCAATCCTGAGGGGTTTTCCCCAGGAAAACTGGTAATAGTGCCTTATTATTTTGAATTGTGAGTTGGTTTAGGGGATGAAGATGGAAGTCCACTCAGGGCTGAGAGAGCAGCTTGTCAGAATAATTTTATCGGCATTTTTATTCTGACTGGAATCAGAATATCAGGAATGAGCAGCATCTAGATTTTATACAGTTCATACTGCAGCCTCTGTTTGCTCTGCCGCATTCATTTGTTATGATTTAGGTTTTTTTAAAGAAAAGAATTAACTGAGTGTTTCTTTCTTCTCTTAGACACCATGTTGACTTTTTCCAAAATCTAGTATACAAAAACAGGCACTATACTAATTAACTTGAGCTTTCATTCCCGTGCTTTCTACTTTCCAAGACAAATATCATACCGACACGATAGGTACAGTGCATCTATAATTGAATTAGCCTTGGAAGCAATTTGCCCACATGGTACACTTGTAATATTCTTCCCAGAATAAATTTTTAACCATTTGATAATTAGCTTAGCCATACCTGTGACAACGAGTAAATTGTAAAACACCAGAACACTATCTTAATTATCCTTTCTAAAGAGACCAAGCAATAATTTGCTTAATCGCAACGAGGGATGAAATAATGTAAGTAATTAAGTAAGAAAGTATTCCCACATGATTTTACACTTTCGTAATAATGTAAGAAAAAAAAAGGGGAAGAAGATGAGGCATTAAAAATGTATACCACATGATTTCATACAGGAAATATGAAAACAGAAAACAGAACTGCTGATTACAAATAATTACTAAAATATCAAATGGCCCTAGTAAACATAAAAACAATTTTTAGCTACATTGTTTCTCTAATCCTCATCTCTTTCAATCCTGTAGTTCTATAACCTTTCACTGCAAAATTAAACCCAATGCTTCTCCTTTTCCAAAATACAGATAAAGAGAAAGCAGTGTAATTGTATAGTCTCACTGATATGGTTTCCTTTTTCTTTCCTTTTTAATTTTTTTTTTAATATGAAATACAGGAGGTTGTCTTTGTATTCCACCACAGAAAGGAGAAATGATCTTTCCTACTTGTCCATGTAATTTCAAGAAATCTATTCAGCTGCCTACTGCATGCAACTGTAAATACTTGATAAACAGATTGTGCTCATTCTTTTTTACTTCTGTTTCTAAAATTAAAGCTAATGCCTACTCTCCTTATCAGCTTAAAATTCAGAAAACAAATTTTCACATTCAATTAATCTTACACTCCTTGATTAATGTAAAAATAATATTTACCTTCACATATCCATTGCATATTATACTGCTGCATGAATGTAAAAATGTGTCTCAAATCTGAAAATTAAATATTAGATACTACCTACAGTAATGTATTAAGCATGATTGGCTTAGGAAATGCCAATGAATATGTGACAGAAATTATATGAACCCACCGTATTTGTTCCTTGAGTTTTTTCTCCCGTATTTTTATTGTGAGGAGTAACAGATGAAAAATATAAGTGTTTGCTAATAGGATTCACATCTTATTATTGGTGCTGATTTGCAGTTTTCCTTAACTCGCCATGATTACTTTTTTAGAAGCTTTCACTTTTCCCCAGCTGATCCTCGTCTTGTTAGGCAGCATTAATGACACTTCAGTCATTGTGGCTTTCAAGCAGAGCCCTTCCAGAGTGAACAGAGAGTTGACATTTCCTGACATTTTCCCAACTAATTACAGGACAAATAATTAAGCATGTTCTCGTATGTAACAAATGAAGGCAAAAGCCGTCTGTCAGCGATGTTGATTGATGACACTCTGGGAGACTTTATCTGATGGGTCCTGCCATGCGGTAGAGGGGAAGCAAATTTATTAGAATGAACAATGCAAATTCTGAGTCATCTCATCCAGTTATGCGCCAAAGCAATATCCATGTCAAGGTGAATGTGACAATGAAAGCAAAATATTTGCATTTTGTGGAGCAGGTTGAAGGGGAAATCAGAGCGAGAAGATGACAGGCCTAATTATTTTGGCTCATACAGGCTAGGACAGCTGTTTCTGGTGTCCTGAACAAGGCTGTCACACAGGTAACTAAATAGGTCTGCATATAAGTCTGTATCCAACACTGTACGGAGATGTCTACCACTAATGACCAACGCTAATGTTACTGCCATCCCTGAAAAACAGTAAATGTGTCACAGTGCACCTTCTGCATGGCAGTCAACATTTCGCTACATAATTACTTGTTAGTGAATTAATTCCTATCTGTCAGTATCTATGCCAGTGTCATTTTTAGACCATTACAAAATTATGCCATCACTATAGCAACTGCAAGCACAGTTAAAAGGCAAAACAGTTCAGATACTCAAGAAAAGTGCCTAGTTAGGCAGAAGACTAATAATGTAAAATTCAAATTGTGATGTTGCTGTCTGCCATCCTAATTTTCTTTATCTTGATTATGCGTTTGATCATTGATCATTAAACAATAATTTAAGGTTTCCAATTTCAATCCATGATTAATATTTAATATAATTAAAACCTCAGCCACAACGGCATCTTTCCTATAAACAGACGCACACAGTGCTGTCATTGCAATTAATTAGGAGCTAAAAAGTGACATGCTCAAAAATGAATCCTAATATCAGAGTTTACATGCAAATAAGAATAACTGATAGCATCAGGATGTTCTTTTCTCCCTGCTTCCTTTGTGGATTGTAAACAATGCCAATCTTAAAATCCTGTATCCTGACTCATTTCTTATTTCTTTATTTATTTCTTGCGTGCACTCCATTTATCCAAGAAAAGTCAGGACCCATCTTACCATTATCACCAGCACTTAAGGATTTCAAGATGCCATCTTATTCACAGAAAGATATTCACAAGCTTAAGACAAATTATGTATATTAAGCTGTCTAAACTCTTCCAGACTGTTGAAATTTCTAATGACATGTAGAAAAAAGATTTGCTGATATCTACAGCTACCTTAAATGCGTACAAGTATAAGTTAAATTAGGGAAATTCACATACGGAGAAAGCATTTCTTCATTTGTATTCTCTTCTATTTTATATAAATGTTAGAAGAAAGGAGATAAAATTCTCCTAGAAACTTTCAGCACATATTCATCATGTCAAACTATGCAACGCAGTGGCTTTTGTTAGTGTGCAAATGTTACAATGGTGCATTTCAAATGATGTATGACAGCAATACGGTGGCCTCGGCTACTCTGACTCAGTGGAAAGAGAATGTAGAGAAATCATATGAAATTCAGGAAATCAATAAGAGGCCAAATGTGTAGGTGAGTTTTCATTTTTATTTTAAGAAAAGAAGAAAAAAGGTACACCTCATTATTCCATTTTCTTTCCAGTGACGATGTGCGGCACTTCAGTTATCTTTTTGGTTAACTGGTCTGAAATAGCTCTCTTGCTTTAAAATATGCATATATATCTAAAAGAATTTTTTTTTCCTTTGGATGTATCCAATGTCTGCAGAAATAGTGTTTTAAGAAAGTGAATATCTATTGTTTTCTGTCTTTCTTAACAGAGACATAGTCTTCATTACTACAGCACATGTTTCTAACAGAAAAATCAAATTAAAACTAGGTCAATCACATGAAATCAAGGGGAATCTTTGCCAGAAGAAAAACACATAATGATGATAATGCAGGTGTATAGATCATTAATGTTCAGCGCTTAAAGTTACCTGACAAATAAATGCTTACTCTGGACTAAAAGAAAGACCCTTTCATGATACAAGAAAGATCATTACTGCCTCTTGCCGTGCTAAGGCATTTCTTACACTAAGATCTACAAAACAGTCAGTGATCCTTCCTTCCCACTCTCTTAACTTCACACAGACCATTAGCCCAGTGGAAGCAGATAAACTTTGCAAAAATGTCTAACTGCAGAATTGTTCTGAGATAGACCAGTGCTCTGAAAGTGATGGGAAGATTTAATTTCTATTCTGCTTAACAAGGTTAAAAGAGTTCGGTTCTTGGTTAACACTGACCACTAAATGGATAGAAATCAATAGTTCCTCACGAATGCCACAACAAGGCAACTCCTTTATTGACCTTTCCATTAACACTAAGCAGCTGAAATGCAAAAAAAAAAAAAAATGAATAGACCAATCATTTTAATTTTGAACACTTACCAAATCAAGTGCTTCACTGAAATGCAAAAAAAAAAAAAATTAATAGACCAATCATTTTAATTCTGAACACTTACCAAATCAAGTGCTTCAGTGGGTTTGCAGTGCTCCTATGCCAGTCCTCTCATCTATCTACCTGCATTCTTTGATGACCTACCAGATTTAAAAAACCCTCACTTTAGATTTATTTATTTAGTGATGATGTGTGCATAGCCCAGGAAAAGCTAAAAATAAAAATTTTGTAGACATGAAACAAAGAGTTTCTGTCCAATTAAAAAACTTTTTGTATGTCACAGTTACTCAGAAACACTTTTCAGACAAGTAAACAATGAATTAACTTGATAGGGATGATATACAAATTTGATACAAAGAGCCAATGGGAGAGTTTCTGTCTAATGATCCCAGTCAATCTAATTAATGTATTCTGCTACATTACATTTTAAGAAGTGACCATTGTGTAATACACTTTGAAATATGCACAAGCTAATGGGATAAGATACAAAAATTATTATGCTGACAGTAAATCATATTACATTCCTAATAAGCATTAACTAGATAACTAGGTCAAAGCAGTATTATCTTAATTGATTTTTCAAAAGAAACCTGACAGAAAAATGTCAATGCTCGAATATTTCTTCATGCATCATTAAAACAAGATTGGCTTTTAACAAAAGAAGAATCCTTCACAGAATTGATTCTTGCTTCAGGCTGCCTGCAAGTAAGTGTATTACATAAAAATCTATACAGGATATTAAAACAACACCACTCTGCAAGACAGTTACAATTAAAAGCTGACACCCCCCTCCCTGTGTGTCTACTACAGTAGGTTGCCAGTAGATGTATTTAAAGTCTTCAGAGTCAGTATAAACCACGTATGAAAATCACTCAGTTTTACTATTTGAGTGGTGGTGGGGGAAACAATAATCAGAGATTCTAATTAAATCAGTACATTAATAACTTAGCCATTTCATAACTATATAGCAATTAAATAAACATGCAAGAAAACAGAAAAAAATGCTACCTTGGAGCTATAACCATAAATACAATCTTTGCATCTAACGTAATGAACATTCCAGTGTGGAAACCGGGCATTGTTCTGACATCAGAAATTTCCAATAGTGATTGTGAGGTAAAATGCAATATGCAGAAAAAATAATATATTATACCAACAATAGTACAATGTTGTATAGGTTCACACAATAGATCTTGTTGCAGATGCACATATAGATTGATCAGAGAAAGATTCGCTGATCCATCTAAACACGAGTAGCTCATAAACCTCAAAGTGATGAATTGTAGTACATTTGTGGCTTGGTAGTACATAAGGCATTCGTTTTGTCTAAATAATCACAGTTCATTTGCTTGGATTGTTCAGTTTGTGAAGTTATAAGCAGAAAACGCACATAATAATTTCTCCTTTTTTTAGTGTCTTTTTTTATGTATCTTTTCTACAAGAACTTTCTTAGAGATATTTATATTATTACTCAATGGAAAATAACTTGATGCCTAAACATCTTTTTTTTTGCCAAGAAAAGCCTGGATGTTTACATGCATTTTTCAACATCTAAGTTTTTCGCTAATTCCGAGCATATTTTAGTGCTCCCCATGCAATTTGTGAGTCATTACCACTTTCAAAAGTCAGGGAAGTATGTTAATAGAAACTTGAAAACATTATTTCAGGGGCACAAGCTCCTCAAAGGCTATCTCAGCCCTTGGGACAGAGAGAAGGGATGGGGCAAGGTAAGTGTCCAAGTTCGATGGAGATCTAGACTCCAGAGGATGATTTGGAGAAAGAATGAGCCTAACTCAGAAGGCAGTTATCTTCCCCACCCGCTCTGCCCCACTTTGCTCTAGAGAATTTGCTTTTCATACCACCACCTGATTTGAATGTTCAGTTTTACATAATCTCTCTGAGATTTCAAAGTAGAAAGTGTCAGGCGCGTTGTTCTCTCCTAACTCACCTTTTTAAGTCAGGGGTTAAAACCAGTGTAAATTTTCTGGGGAAGAATGGGGTCTGACAGTCTTTGAAAGAGAGTTTTGAAGCAAGTAGTAGTGTGTGCCCTTTTCCAGTTGTAAAAAGTCCGATTTCCTAACGGAGGCATGTTGGCCCCTAAATGATTGCATAGAAACATATGGCAGGGAAATCTTGGGTAGCTGGTGCAAAGTTTGTCACTTCCCTATATTTCCTCCTTTTCCAGAGACCTGCCAGACACAGGAGGGCAACTAGGACTTGTAAATAACGTTTGTGGTGTGGTGGAGAAAGGAAGGGAAGAAAGGAAGTTTTCTGGCTGTTAGGATGAGGTAAGCTGCAGGAATGGGAGGAAGAAAGGCCATTGTCATACATTTAGGGCTTCTCTTCCAAGTTCTTCCTCCCAGACATTTCCCACATATTGTCTACTTGCATCCTTTCAATCTTTCTATATCAGCAATGAAATAAGTCGCAGTGTGACATTTTTGTTGGCTTTTTGGTAATTTGAAACTATATTGGGACAGACAAAAAAGGCGGCATGAAGATTTCTTCTTAGTGTTAAGAGAATCACAGGAGTTTTGTCATGTAACAATACTGTTACGAGTAAGTTTCTCTTTTGCTGTTGCTTAAGCATCACTTAAACATCTCTGTCTTTTTTTTTTTTTGGTAATAGATCAACTTGTGGGCTCCTTTGATCATTTGTCTTATGTTCTCATATCTCTCTTCTTTATATTACCAGTATCCTACTGTTAATATATAATCTAGAAATGCTATATTTTCAACAGAAAACAGAGTTTGAGGGAAA
>NW_009647230.1:62805-72072 GCF_000708025.1 Charadrius vociferus | reverse complement strand
GGAAAGAGAGGTTGTATGTTTTTTTCACTTTCCTGCCAAAATGTCTGACAGTATAGATATTGGGATGGGAGATGGGTTCTTCAGTGACTTGCTTGAATGTACTAATGGAACAGTTGATTTATTATTTTTTTTTCTGGTGACACTATCAGCTTATTTGATGAATTTCTCTCATAAACCTTGTTTCACCTCTTTTTTTTTTTTCCTTGAGTTCTTCCATATTCTGGGAAAAGAAAGACCGTTCATTTCCTTTGTAAACAGAAAGAGTTTCACTAAAAGCGTAACTATTTTGTATCATCAATTTCTTTTCTAAAAAATAAGCAGTCGGCCAACTACTGAATATCATCTCAGTCAAAAAGAGGTCATTTGAAGGATGATTAGAAAGAACTAGTTACCTTTTCTCAATATCAAAATTAGATATTGCATTAAATTATAAAGTAGCTAATTTAAAACACAAAAGTTCTCCACTGAGTTAACAGATAGAATGGGTAACATTTTCCTTTGATATTCTCTAACCATGTTTTAAACTTCTCTTAGCATCCTTGCCTGGTTTTTGGCAGTCCTTAGGATTTAGTTGTGTCAATGCATTTCATTAATGTTTTACCTCCTGCCTCTTCCAGATCATTATTGAAGATGTTAAATAAAATTAAGCTTACACAAATTGCTCTTGCGTCCTTCTCAAACCCTTCCCGAGAAAGACAGACTAGTTTTTGTCATTTATCTTTTTTTTTTTTGAGACTTAATTTTTCAAAAGTGCTTTTCCCTGGCCTGGTTCATATTATTTTTTTCAATCAAGATTTAATGAAACACAATACTGAAAACTGTATTAAAATTCCTTTGTATTCAAAGTGTGTTATTTCCATTAGAGCTCAAGATCATTTTTTATGCCCATCTATTTCTTAAGGAGGAAGTCTTAAATAAGAGGGGAGAACCCTTTTAAATAGGCATTACTTGAGAAAGAATTTAATATGGATGAATTAAGGAACATGATCATAATTTCTTTTCTATGATTAATTTATGTCTTCTATTTGTGGCATTCAAACCATAAATCAATAACTTGCATGGATCAATAACTAGATAAACGTGATGAGCAGACATTGCTTTCTCAGACATCACTGAAATTTGTTTCACTTTAATAAAAAATAAAACAAACCAAACCCACAAAAAGAATTGATTTCACCTATTTTTAGTCATGCACAAGCATTGCATATGATCTTTACCATTTCTCTAGGCTCCCTTCTCAAGTATGTTGAGAAAGTTATAAATAGAAGGTGATTTATTCCATTCAGAGACAGATGTCTAAAACAGGTGGAATGACTCAATTTCTGACATCCCTGTCTCTCTCAGTTGATTAGAGCAGGAATCTCACCCAGAATCTTTAGGCAGTTGAAGATGATTAAGATTAATTTCTTCCTTCATGTAGACATGTTTTGTCTTACCAAATTACGATACAGAAAGCTATTTTAGAGAACTATGATGTCACTTTCAGTCATGGATGTGGTTTCAAGAAGGACTATTTCACACAGTCAGATGACCAATGCAAACCCCAACAAGGACTTCGTCTTAACTAGGATCCTGGAAACAGATGAACTCTTACCAGGGCTGAATAGAGGGGTGGGATCACCTCCCTCGACCTGTTGGCAATGCTCTTCCTAGTGCAGCCTGGATATTGCTGTCCACATTTGCCACAAGGACACATTGTTGGCATATTTTCCACTAGGTGTCCTGTGGACCCCCAGGGTCTTTTCTGCAAAGCTACTTTCCAGCCAGTCAGTCCTCAGCCTGTACATGTGGGTGCTTTGGGTTTCTTCCTCCAGGGATAGGACTTGGCATTTCCTTTTGATAAACTTCAGGACATTCCTGTCAGCCCAGTTGTCCAGCCTGTCATGGTCCTACTGAATGGTAGGGCAACCATCTGGTGTATCATCCACTATACCAAACTTTTTATCATGTGCAAACTTGCAGTCTCTCCCATCATCTAGGTTGTTAATGACAATGTTAAATAGTACTGGCCAGAGTATTGATCCCTTGGGTACAACACTAGTGGCTGGCCTTTCAATCCACCTCATCATCCACTTATCTAGTCCCTATTTCATCAGATTGTCAACAAGGATGGTATGGGAGACAGTGTTGAAAGCCAACGTAAACTATCCACCGATCACTCCTCATCCACTGAGCAAATAATTCAATTGTAGAAGGGTATCCATTTGATTAGGCGTGATTTTCCCTTTGACAGCTTATGCTGACTATTCCAAATGAAATTTTTGTCCTTAATACCTTTGGAAATTACTCCCAGAATGATTTGTTCCATCACTTTCCCAGGCCTGTAGTTTCCTGGTCCTTCTTGTACTTCTTGATGTTTGCTTTTTCTCTGTTGTCCTCCGATTGCCATGACCTTCCAAAAATAATTGAGCTGGATTTGCAATGGCATTGGCCAGCTCATCAACACTCGTGAGTACATCCCATCAGGTCCCATGGACTTGTGTATGTCCACTGGTTTTAATTTTCCGTAAGTACATCTTCCTTTACTGATGTGGAAATCTGCATTGCTTCAGATTTTCTCACTGATCTCAGGGACTTGATATTCCTGAAGGCAAGTCTTAACAAAGAAAAATGAGGCCAAGAAATCAGGGAGTGTCTCAACCTTTCCCACATTCCTTGTCATGAGGTCCCCTGCCCAATCCAGCACCAGGGCTGTATTTTCCTCAGTCTTCCTTTTGTCACTGATGGACCCGTGGAAGCCCTTCTTGTTGCCTTTCACAATCTCTCCAAATTCAATTCCAGTTAGGCTTTGGCTTTTCTAACCCCATCTCTGTATGCTCGGACTCCTCTCTATACTTCTACTGGATGACCCGATCCTGCTTCCATCTTTGTATGCTTCCTTTTCTGTCTTGAGTTTTTTTTCGGGAGATCCTTGTTCATCCAAGCATGCCTCCTGTCACCTTTGCTTGTTCTCCTGAACATGGGGATGGACGAGGAAAAGCTTAGAGGATTAGGGACAAATTCTCTAGTCAAATTAACAAGATGCTGGTCAGATATGGTGTTGTAGACAAGTAATGTGTAAGGATACTTGTCATCCACAGAGAGAGTGAAATCTTATGTGGTTTTGGCAGCCTTTTCTCATATGTGCTTAGCAAAACTTAACAGATCTCCCCAGTGTAGTCTTTTTTGCTGCCATCTTTGCAGCTGATAAAAATCTTTAAAGGTTGGTAGGATTTAAACCTGCTATTTAAACCTCCTACAGCCCATCCCTGCCACCCTCCCCCCCAAAAAAAAAGAAGTAATTCTAAAACTATGTTTATGGGCAATGTGGGCAATGTGGGTTATTGTTTTGGCAGGTGATGAGGGGAAGGAAGACAAGGATATTTCCAGATGTCATCAATAAGTGGCATTTTATTCCAGTTGCTGGACACTTCTACTTTTAAAATCTTGGGTTTAGTTACTTGGGATAATGCCGTCTTCTAATTGATGGAGTGACATTTTTCTGTGCTGTGAATCTGCAAGAAGCTGATTTTTTTTTTTTTTTCAGATAATCTTTAATCTAGAAATATTTGAAGCCTAAATTTGCCAGACTTGGCAGTCTACCACAAAAATATACTTTTTGTGATCTCTGCAAAAATATACTTTAGATAAGAAACATACTTCTGAACGTCTCTTTGCAGCTTTCCAGTGTTAGAATTTCTCAGGTTATCTGTTCTAGTCATGTTGCATCATGAAGAGGCTGAGGGGGTGAACAGCTTTCACTGTAATTATTCACCCTGACATCGAGGGACCATAATCGTAAGAGGAAAGTCCGCAAGGAAATTAATAATTGAGTATTCAGAAAAGGGTAAATGGAGTTAAGTAAATAAGGCCCAGGGCTACATATTCAGTGCTGCTAAATCTCAGTCTTTCCTGGCTGCCTACCCTACTTTCTCACCCATTTCAGTGTGGTCCTGCTGTGAAATGCATGGTGCTCCCTAAGGCTTAGAAGGGAAGAACTGGAACTGCAGGAGAAGCAGTCAGAGGCCAATGGGATACTGGTTCCGAGTTAACCTCTAGATTGAGATTGGCAGAAAGTATTAGTGAGATTCTCGGAATTCGAGGAGAATCTGGAAACTCAGCATAATCTTAGTGAAATCTCCTAATGAGGGAGTGCCGGAAATCACCCTGATCCATAAATATGTAAGGCTCAGTAGCAGCATAGCAAACAGACTGGGCAGTAAAATCTGAAAAGTTGAAATAAGTTTTCCTTGTTTACCAGAGGAGAAAAAAAATCTTGGGGTCTTTCTTGGTTTTTCTTTTTTGTTGACAAGATTTTTTTTTCAACTTTTAGGACTGGTGGTCAAACAAAGAAGGTAACACAAAGTTTTATTTTAGTCAATATTAATTGAGCCACCTCTAGGCACAGGTCAGGTTCCTAGAGGAAATAAAGAGGTTAATGCAACTTTCAGTAGTGTTCATCTAGCTGTTGAATATGGTGCTTAGAAAGTAATTTAAACAATGAGTTTTAATTACTACTGTCTTAATGTTATAGTGCAAAAGTACAAGGCAAAAGGTGTGCTTAAATTTTAATTCTTGAGGTAAAGGTAAACGTAGAGGGGAAATTTTAGCTTGCTCTCTGAGTCCCAGGAGTCTGGTCTTTCTCCGTAGAACACATATAGGCTTTACACAGCCCTGTGACTGTCACCTTTTTATATGTTTAAAAGACAAATAAAATGGTTGCTAACATTGTTGCTGCTATGTTTGTACATTAATCACCCAACAAGGGGTACGGGACAGTTTTTACTTCAAATGTGAGGTTCAAGACATCACTGTGTTTACTTAGAGGTTGAAGCAGATTTTATAGAGTTCAACTTTGGCTTCTACTTCTGAAAATCTTTGTCAAAATCAATACTGTAAATAAAATGAAACTACAAAGCAAAATATCCCCAGTGTCCTAGCATTTCTTAGCACATGAGAAATGGACAAACAAGGAGATATTTCTGACCTGAGCTCATGATCCTGTATTTTCTCTGCAACAGCAACTTGGTGTGGTATATCGTTACATTATTAAAATATGTTTAATTTAAAATAATAAACAAGCCTACTCAGAACTGCTTAAGTACACATTTCTGTCCCCTGAAAGAATGTAGACAGATAACGAAGTTGAATAATGGATTCAGAAGTGCTGGTTAAAGTTTTATCTAAGTAAACCGAACCAACAAAACAGTCGATCACTTCAAGATCAGATCCTACTGTCTGATCTCTCTGAAGGGTTCCCACAGCAACCAACATTTTCACAGACAATTGTTGCAGTTGAAATAGTTCACTTACAGGTCTGCTTTTAGTGCTATGGCTCTAAATAAGGTAGGTCTAAGTCTATTTTTCTATGTACAGCTTTAGGTTTCTGTGCTGTTTCATTACAATAGCTGGGGAAAATAAAAACTTTATCACAAAAAAAAAAAAAGTGCATAAAAAATCTCACAAAAATGGAAAGACTCACATATCCTCTGAAATGCAAGTATTGTTCCATTTCACTAACCATCTGTGCTATGCTATGGTGACTTTCCTCTTTGTCGGTTCTATATGGCCAAACTGAGTTAAGATTTGGGAATGAGCTGGACAATTCTGGGGCAACAGCAGCTGTCCTATGTGGCCTACCCTTCTGATAACCATACAGTAATTATGACTGCTTCTTGAACAATTCAATTTCTGCCCTTTTTCTTCTTGTGTGATAAGGTAGTCTTAAGTGTAAAGGGAAGCCAACCAACATGGGAAGCCCATTTCCTGAGAAAATATGTCTGTTTCTGTACCACAGAAACAACGTATGTGTATATATATATGCAAGCTATACAAAGTCAAAGCATCCCTAGAAATTCTAGGTCACCAGAATTCAATGTTATTTTGAATCCAACCTAAGTTACATTTTTTTAAAATGGGAAATCCAAAATCGATTGGAATTTTTTTTCTCTCCCCATTGATTTCTTTCCCGCCACTTTTAGAATTGGGCCTTAGGAAATAAGCAAGGCAAGCCTCCCCACCGCCCCGCCCTTGCGTTTCGCTGCATCTCACTCTCTCTTTTATTACTTTTCTCTGTGATTTCCACCTTCTTTAACTTTGGAAAATTGACAGGGTAGTACAGCAAAAATCACCTCAATAACTTCACTATTCTTTTTCTATCTTTTCAAACCTGAACCAATGTTAAGAAAGTGCAGGATGAAGAAGTAGGACTCTGTCTGTACACGTGTAATTTCCTTGAAACCCTTCATTATGTTGCCTTGGGCCAGAGCACATGATATAGGGGAAGAAACATCAGGCTCTGCATTTGTTTAGCCTAGAAAAGAGGTTGCTAATAAAGGAAGATCTAATTGAGGTCTTTTGCTTCCTGAAGTAGGAAGTACAAAACTTATGGGGAAGACAGGGACGGACTCTTCTCTGAGATGCACAGCAAAAGGACAACAGTTAGAGTCTTCAACATATGAAATTCCAACTAGATACAAGGAAAAAAGGTTTTACAGCAATGGTAGTTTACTGCTGCAAGAAGCTGCTGTGGAATCCCCATCCTTTTCATCCAGGGCTCAGACAAGACCCTGAGCAACCTTAGCCAAATCTGAAACTGGCTCTAATGGAGTAGGAGGAAGGAAGAGAGATTTCCTCCAACCTCTCTTTTTAAAAATTCTACAACTTCTGTGACTGCATGCTGAAAGAGTAAAAAAATCTCTGCTCTGGAAAATGCTACAGCTTTCACAAAAGTGATTCTTCAAAAAACCCCACCCTGAACTATGAAATCTCTGTTATCTTATCCCCCATCCTCTCCTCCTCCCCTCCCCCCGCCCCCCCAAAAAAAGCCCCAACCCAAACAACATTTCACAGAAAATAGAAAAGGAAAAAACTGAGACCTACCAGACATTATGTGGTACATAAGACATTCCAGAATTTGGATTCCTCAAAATCCTGATTTATGAGAAGAAGGTGTGAGCTGTTGCACTGATCTTTTCCCCGGGTATAGTTGTTTGGTTTTTTTTTCCTTTCCATAGTAAGACTGCACTTTGAATTCTAAAATGTTTATAGATGAGTTCAAGTAGGTAGTAATTTGAGGATTTAGCTATATTTTAAGAATGTATTTGAATCTGTGATCTACTGAGAAACTTGTTTCTACTGAGGCATAGTCTCATTGATTTACCTGTTTGGTATCCAATTAATAAACACCAGTATAGTTGAAAAAAACCTGCAAAGAAGATTTTGTTTGTTTATTTGTTTTATAAGAACTTTTGTGTTTTATTTCTTGCTTATGTAGAACTCCAATTAGTTTTAACAGATTATTTAAATCCATAGGAATGACAGGATCAGGAGGAAGATTGCTTTCTTAATAACAGCTGTTTAACATCACTTTGATGTTTAAATGTATAATGTCGTCTACATAAAGAACATTAGATATCAGTGAATATACCTATAATATAATTTTGGAACATGGTGATACCCACTTAATTAAGACTATACACAATTGGCTTTGCCTTAATTGCACCATTTGGACTGTTCAGAAAGTATCCTCCAATTTTCAGATGAAGCTAACTATTAAAAGATCTACTTTAACCATAATCACCCCCGAAGTTTAAAACCAAAATGTATGGCTCCAGAGTCAAAATGGTAATGTCATGGTGAATCATTTAGTGGATTTGCAATTACACACACACACAAACACACACTTATATATACATATATTTGTAAATTTAGTGCACGGGTACCTGTACAAATGTAATATTGTCCCCAAAAGTCCAAGTCAAGAGATATGACAGGATTTGAAACCCTGCTGTTTACATGCTCTGTTTTCCTGTATTGTGCCAGTTTCAAATAACTTTGGTTTTGCTTTCAGACCTATGTAATCCTTGCTATGATGTAGAGATCAGAAGAAAAAAGTAAACAGAAAGTTATTTGCTGCTGCAAAGGCAAGTAAATACTAAAATCTTGAAATTTTAAAATTATTGGTCTCACAAATCAGCAGCAAATATGAATATGTCTTGTTAGTTTGAATTTGTTAAAAGAAGTAAAACAAAGAATATGACTAGTAAGAAAAGTAGGGATTTTAAAACATATTGATTGGAAAAATTTCTATAAAGAGCGAAATTTAGGTAGATATGAAATACACCTTGTACAGCCTGTTAATAATGCTTTATACTACAAATACACTCAAGTGAACGAAACCAGAAATACTCTTCAACAATATACATTAATATTAAGGAAAGTATTATTAGTTAATCTAAAAGCATAATGGTTTAATAAATATTTCCAAAGTGAATGCCTACTTCAACAGTTCTTTATCGATGTTATTTAATAGGTCAGGAAACTACTTAACCTAAAAATTAATACACCAAATAATTCCATGTAATCAGACTGATTTGTCGCAATGGCAAGTCACAATTTAATCTATATTCTGTTTTAGCCTAGTCCACAGTAGACTCTATATACACATTACAAAATTATGCAGATGATGCCAAAAGATAATGTGGTACCAAATTATGGCAGAATTCATCTTTCAGGTATAAAAATCTTAAATATAGTCATGTTCAAAATGCTCAAAAAATGTATTATATTGCTAAATAGGAATTATACATCTGTTTTCCAACTTTTTAATGTGAGAGCATGCTGATTCAACTTTTTTTTTTTTCTTTCCAAATAAGTTATGTCTATAAGAAAACAAGAAATCCTTGTTTTCTTGGGAGTTTTCTTAGAGGAAGATGTTTAAAAGATAACTTGTTTTACAAATAGTACAGCAAAATGGTAAGAATGAATCATAATAAAACTGTTTATGTATTTATTTTTATCTCCTTACAAACTCATTTAGCATTGATGTAATAATTTACTTGCAATAAATAACAACGAATGCCTAGAATTAAACAAAACATTACATTCAAATCCATTTATGTTATATCAAATAATAATTTAGAACAGCACAAGTGATGGTGCACAGCCATCTGCAGTGAGAGAAGGCCTTGACAATAACAGAACCAATGTGATTTCACTGTGCAGAATGGAAATCTGGATACCAGCAAGTAATGACGGACAATAAAACTTTATGGTGAAAAAAAGCTGATTCATCCAAATGGAAACTTTCCTCTAGAACATTTCTAAAAACATTTTCTCTAAGAAGTGTTTCTTCAGGTCCAGGATAGGACACCTTGTCAGAAACAAAGCCTGTAATCCCATGACTACGGGGAATCCAGCACTCTAATGTGAGAGAGGTAGCTTCTGTCAGAAACACCTAGGATTTGAAAATGGAGCTCCAACCTCCTCTGTGGACACCCCAAACCT
>NW_009647230.1:44484-62745 GCF_000708025.1 Charadrius vociferus | reverse complement strand
ATGCCTGGCACCCATGATTTGTGCATGAAAACGCAGGTAGAACGCGTAGGGCATTTACCACGTGTGTGGAAGTATTCACTGGGAGATTGACAGCGCCAGTGTCTCTGGGAATTCTGCATGTCCTGACTGCACGGGCCCACATGTGGGTGGTATAAGGAGGACGCGCAGGGAAATCCGGACCTATGATAGATCCAACTCTGAGCTATTCTAACTACCTAAGGTTTTAAGATTACCACAGCGTGGGATGTAGACAACTGTCATTGTCAACAAGCTCCAGGAAATGGCCTTCTAACTTCTAGCCTGCCAGACCGGGCAACGACATTGGCCACTTGTGTCCATTAACACTGCAGGGTTTGGCGCTTGGAAGGCAGAAATACTCTCCTTGAGACATTTTGTGAAGACTGTGTTTCATTTCCTTGTAACTGATGATTGTCATATATTAAGGGACCTTGCGGCTTTGAGTTTGCTGCTGTTGTAGGATATGTAAAGGGACATTTTCCCTCCTAATCCTAGCAGTTATCTCTAGGAGTCACTCTGGTAATAAAGCCAGATCTTGAGACTGAATAGCTGAATCCAAATGGACAGGTTAATGTTTATGAATCTTAAAATATTAAAAGGAAAAAAAAAGTTAAGTATCACCTTTACCTTTTTGTTTCATTAGGGACTGTGAATAATGTGGGTTTCTAATAAGGAAAAAAGAATGCGACTATTGCTAATGTCTCACTGCAAACAGCTAGACTGTATCTGAAGGCAGATTGCCCTATATAATTTTCAGATGGGCCATTTAAAGATTAATGTTATGAATTTTCCATGACTTCAGAGCACTGAGTATCTAGGTGTCGTGTATACATTGCTCGCAGGTTTATTTCTGGTGTACGTATGTAAACAAGAATGTGACTAGTGGTAAGAACAAGAAAAAACTATGCAAGAATTGTTCAATTTCCACTATTCCTCTGCAGTGCTTCTTAGGAGGCCTGAGTTCTTTCTGCTTCTGAGATTTTTAACAATTTGAGGACTAAATGAACAAGTTGAATTTAGTGTAGTTATACCATGAGAAAAAATAGCCTTATCTCATGGGGGAGCAGCAGAATATTGTGCAGAGACCATTCCCCTGACATCAACTGTGTTTGGCAGATGGTGCTGTCAGTTCAGGTCTGTGTTTATTCTATCATGCATGTGGTAGCATATTTTAAAATGTACAATCTCATGTATTATCTATGGGCTAAAAGCATGCAACACAAGCGGGACTATATCACAGGAGTTAAACTTCTGTAAACAACTAGCAGCGGTTGTGTAAATGCTATTTTCTTGACATAAATAACAGAAACATATGGCCAGAGACAGGAAGTGGGTGATACCTGGATAGATTGATATCCTGCTAGACAAGTGGCTATATTTATGACATGATTCTGCCTGACAGTGAAAGAGGAGGGGAGGAGAGCTAATGACTTTTTCATGAACTCTCTGACAACATACATTTGACCACTGAAGAGCTTTGCTCAACAATCTGATTCTCCACATTGTTGTTAAATATGTTCAATGAAGATGAAGAAAATATTGGGGTCAGAAGTGGAAGGTAAAACTCCTACTTCCCATTTTCTTAGGGCAACTTATGTTGAAACAACATTGTCATTCTAATAGCTTAGTACCCACATCATCTCCAAACACAACTCCTTTACTGGAGAATACAACCCATGGCCCAGTAGTGTCCTGCTGTAAGTATTCTATTCCTGGTTTAAAGTCAGAGCTTTAATACTACAATACCTATTTTATAATCCTGCTTCCTTCCTATTTCCTGATAAAAATCCTGGCTATAATAAGTTTAAACCCTTCAGCATACAAATTACCACCTTCTCATATTTGAATGTAACTCATTGAGCATTACTGTATCGTAGGAAAATGCAACTTCATACATTTTCAGATTCTGCATTTTACTACATATGACTCCTCCACAACACATCAGAACAGTGAAAAGTAATGTTTCTCGTGTCTGAGTGATTCTGTTCTCAAAACTATTCAGTTTACAAAAACACACAACACTTTCTGACAACTGGATAAGATTTTTCCATCCAATTATAAATGTGGGCCAAACTAAGTTTTCTGGCACATCTTCGTAACTGCTCCTCACTGTAGTTCTGCCTTCAGCAATAAAGATTCAGTTGTCTTCCTTTCAGCATGGCTCTGTGTCTACAGTCTACCATAACTTATTTGCTTTTAAGTGATGCTCTGATGTACTAGAATCTCCTCTAGATTGCTCTTTCAGTTGTAACGGGTCTGCAAGGACAGTTAGGGTCAGATCAAATTTGAATTTTGTGACTAAAGCTGATGGATTATTCTCTAGTAAACATAAGAAGAATGACTCTTGTAGACAGGTGTTTAAACATTGCCTTTTCAGTCTCACTTACATCTAGCTAAAATAGAAAAATATCAAAGGAGAACATACCTAAACAGAAAAGTGGTAAGGAAGTTAGCAGGATTGGTTCCTAAACAAGACAATTTAGAAATAAACTATCTTCAGGAATAAATCTCCTTTGTAAAGCAATTCAAACAAAAGAATGCTTCCAGAGTTCACATTGAATTTGCAGAGCATGAAAAGGAAGCTGCTGAAATTCTAGTGTCCTGGAGCCAAATCCTAGAACCTTTAAGGTAAACTATTTTTAAATGAAGCAAAATAGGGCCCAGCATGCCTGAGGTTCAAACCACCTTTTTCATCCGATTCAGAATATTATGACCATCTGGAATACTCGGTCATCTTTTCCTGTGTTTCTGTGCCTGGGTCTGATGAGCTCTGTCTCACAGGGGACCCCAGAGAGAAGCATTCCCGTTCTTTACAGTAACCTGGTTGTTAAAATACAGACCCACTATGTGGGAGGCCAGAGCTCAAATTCCTACTTTGCTTCAGCAGGCCTCAGTTCACATTTCCTATGCCTCTGTGAAGTGCCTCATCAACACCAAATAGCGTATTCCAAGGAGTCTGCGTGTTTGTCATATCCTCCTATTGCCTCTGTTCCACTATGCTCGACATCATTAAACATCCACTGGTGCAGGAACTTTACATCTGATGGTTTAGGATCCCTACAACTAATAACCTATGTTTTTAGCCACGTTACAATACATATTTAATTACTTATATAAAATGTAATTATCAAGAAAACACTTTTGGCCAATCTTCCCCATTGCCTGTTGGATCTTGACATTCAGTTGAGACAGGGTAAAGCAAAGAATTGACTGTTAATGTTAAGACCTGAGGCAAGCATCCTAGGTTTTTATGCAACATTTCCAAAGGGCCAGGGGCCAGGTCTTTGACCCAGTAAGACTTTTTTTTCTGTGCACTCTTAATGGCTTTTGTGAAGCAGAAGGGAAAGAAACTACCCAGACTTTCTAGACAGCGAGTGAAAACATACCACAAAGAACATGGGGGCCCCTAGGTGAGGCTTGTACATGGTAGGGTCCCCATTATGTCAGCTCTTAAAATCTAGACCCCAAGAACTAGAAATTAGATATATTCCTCAATTATAATTTCCAGCCCTACGACATGTTTGCTAAACACCTTCAAACTTGTATCAAGCTACAATTAATAAAATGACATTTAGAACTATAATTAGCACATAATCACTTGGTAACCACCTGCTGATAGCTGGTCATGATTTCAACATCTGAGTTAGGACTGATGCCTGAAATATGTTGTGTGAATCAAGAATATTTACATGCACATTAATAATTATGTTCTTGGCATCTCAAACAATCCGCATGTAAATGCAGAAGAAAAAAAAAAAGCAGCCTCTTTTCCCACAGAGTTCCTCATTATCTGCTTCAGTGGGAACATTTAATCATTTCTAAGACATTGGGGAAAACCAGCAGTGGCACAGATACTTTCCTAGAGTTTGTGCTGTTGTAGGATAGTTGTAAACAGAAGAAATCACTCATGTAGTGTAGTGTCCACGAACTGAGCAAAACACCTGCACGGGGAAGTGTTGGCAAACTCAACTAGTGTGTCATCCCCTGCTACTTTCAGAGAGGCCCCTTGAGTGCTTTCTAGAAAACAAAAAGAAGACGAAACATATGCTCATGCAGAGCTTGAAACTGGAGGGAATGTGCAGCAGTCTATTAAATGCATAAAGGTTGATTTGCTGATTTCTTTCTATTGCTAATTTCTCTGCACCTTGGATTCTTTCACTGTATGTCTGACTGCATGGATTGATCTAGTGAATAACAGAGGGAATATTCATCATTTGTGAGAAAATTACGTTGTTTGTGAGGATTCCTTTAAAATTTAAATTTGTTTTGAGGATTGTCAGAATAAGAGAAGATGTCTTCATAGTTCTCCAGATAGGCAGTATTTTTTTCTCCTGGTTTGATTTCCCAGAGAAATATAAGATAATACTTACCAAAATATTTCTTGAGAACCATTGTGTATTGATCTGGAAAAATGTTCAGTTTCCACGAATGTCATATTAGCCAGCAGTGACTCTTAGTTTGGCATTACTGTGTATTAGTTGAAAATTGACCCTAAAATAAAACTGATGGTGCTTCAACTTTAACTCAATCTTCCCAATATTTAAAAAAAAAAAAAAAAGAGAGGGGAGATCCCTATAATGGCCTCCAGCATTCTTCTGAAGACTAGCTTTCCTTTTTTCCCGGCATCATTTTGCAATATGCATATCAGTCAAGTCTTCTCCTGTGCTATAAGGTCTGAGGAGTGTAAGCGTCAATCACTTTTAAGACGTATTTGTTTCTACCTCATGCTGGGTGGGACAGGAGTACCTGGCTCTCAGCGCACCTCAGTTTTGGTCCTCACCCATAACTTCATTTGTTCCTCAACCATAACAATAGCCTGAGCTATTACAAGTCAGAGGCAGTTTGCTGTAGGTTTGTTCATCTCAGAGGCAGAAGACACTCTTGTTTTGTGCTGGGAAATACTAAAGCTAGACCAACTATCTGCCAGGCATTACCTTTGTGGACCCTTTCCAGCTCTTTCATGTTAGTGGAGCTGCTATGAAAAAAAAAGCTGCAGTGAATCAATGAATCATCCAAATGATCAAGCTGTGAAAAACCTGCTGGCTGCAGCATAATCTTCCCTGGGATGTGTGAACTTTGGTGAAATTCAGGCATACATGAAAACCACCTGTACAGACTGGAGAGGTTTGTACATGGTGCATTTCCACAGAGGTATCAAGTTATACAACACTTACTGTTTCTTTACACTGCATAAGTAGAAACAGCTTGAACTGAAAATATTCTGCATGGAAAAAAACAACTGGAAAGAAAGAAAAAAAGAAAATTAAATACAAAATGTCAGAGCAACATTGCTTAAATGTCTATATGCAGATTTTGGAAATATAGGTTCTTATTATACTTTTTGCACATTTTTTTTTTCATTTTTATTTTGTTTTCAACTCAGTATCAGACTGTTTTACTTTATTTGAAATGTAAGATGCGAATAAAGATCTTAAATATATCACAAAACCTAGTCTCTTTCATGACATTTCAAAATCCTCTGGAGTCAAAACCAGACTACTTTAGAGCCATTAGCTGAAAACTGCTTAACTACAAATGGCCTGGTTGGTGTATAAAATGCTTAATGTTAAAGCTGTTCCCAAGGTAAACATTCTGTAGTGGCTTTACAAATAGTGCATAGTAAAAAAATAATGGGATCTGTAATTGTTCAGTCATCTGCACAATATAAAAGTTAAGTATCTTAACCATACACAAAATGCGTTCAAGCCCTGTAATGTTAAATCTGGTATCTTTTGCACTTTGTGCCTGTTGTTATAAAACAAGGAGAAAACAAGCTGTCTATAGAGAATCTTATGCAGTGCTTTCACATATGTCAGTCTCCAGGACAAGGCAATATTAATGTACAAGTGGTCAGCTCCTTTCATATCCTACTAATGTACTGGAAAGTCTTCCGCACTCGGTGCTTTCCTTCATGTCTCAGGACATCTCATGCTAGAGCACTTCCCCACGCAGAACAATATGGCCTTCTCTTGGAAAAGCCCTCTGGGCTGATCATTGTCAGGTTATGTTATGTTTTAACAGTAGGCACTTCAATGCTAGTTTTGTGCAGAGTTGTAGCAGGAACAAGAGGTCTAAACAAACAGAAGGGCCACTAGAGCCCTTTCATTTATCATCCTACCCTGACAGAAAGCCCTATCTATTCCCTAGCTTTGCTGAATTTTACACGTTTCTTTTAAAACGTCTGCTTTTAAAAAGTAGCTACCCTTATTCTTGGCCCTTCTGCATAAATATTTTCTTCCTTACTGTTTAGATAAGTCAGTTTGAGAAATCTGAAAGAAAATGTACAATCAGAGGTTACTGTCTGAAAGGTTTTAACATAGCATAAACAAATATTGTTAAAAATAAAGATGTTAATACTTACATAACACCTTTTATCTAAATACGCTATGAAGGTGTGAATTAATTAGTGCTCACATCACAACACCCTTGTGAATTAGTTAAGTATTATTATAGAAAACATTCACAGGAGGAAACAGATTTAAAGAGAATATGTGTTGCCTAGGTAACACAGGGAATCGCAAAGGTGGGATTTAAGCCCAGTTTTCTTCCCAGTGTCCCTTAAAAATGTTCCCTCTTTAATAACTGAAAGTATACTGTCAGTCCATCTTAAACAAGCGATTGCTTACAAGAAGAGCTGTGGTAAATGTTCAAATTTTCTTAAAGACTCAGTTAGGAAATGCTCCTTGAGCACAAATATCCAGTGTAAGTCTGTTCAAATAACTAAGACCTAGCTCAAAGTTGTTCACAGCATTTTCCCACTGTCTGTTCGCCAGTAACAATGGCAATACAGTTTGGAAAGATTTTTTTTTAGAGTTTCAGATTGGGTTCACTGCTTTTCGTCATGCAGCTGAAACCAAGTATTATTTCAGTATTCATCATTCAATATTCAGTATTTCTGTATTTTGAATGAACTTTCCTCATGTGATCATAAAGGGACTTGTTTCCCAGCGCTGAGACGAGAAAGATGTATCCCCAAGAAATACTGGCAATATGTTAAAAGAAATGCAAAATATCTTACGTGGAAAAAGAACCCTGACTCATGAAGTCAGAACTCTGTTGGAGTGATTTATTTAGAAGAACTACTTGGACCAGACACAGGAGGTCTTTCTGTCTGGTAATGGGATGTATTTTGCTCACTTTTAGAAAGGGATTGGTTTGGGTGGGTGATGATTCTAATAAAGGGTGAGGGGAAATTTATGAGTCTGAAAGGAAGATTAGTAGCATGGGAGATTTTGTATTTGGGGTATGAAAATACGCTGCATTTGTTGGGAGTAATGCTGTTTTGATGGAAAAGTGATTAATTTCCTGAGTTGCAAGGCACATCTTTAGTTCAGAGAAGGATGAAGATGGGGAATGTTAAATACTTCAGTGTATTCGTGAGAATTATGTGGGATTTGAGCAAGTGTTGAATCTGTGAGATTAATGGGGAATCGGTGGCACAAGGGAAGGATTAAACGCATGTAGTCATGGGGTTGGGACCTGAGAGATCCAGAAAGATTGGATTGGGAGGCACCACTTGGGTCATTGAGACCATTTGTTCAGAATCTCAGCTAAATATGTGATAGATGTTTATTTTAGATTTATCCACATAACATCTATTCTGCTTTCTTCCACCTATCACATTTCCCAGGACCAAAGGAAGATTAAGATCTTCAGTAAAAGTAACAAGTACAGTGTGCCATGGAAAGGACACAGCTTACCATCTCCTCTAATAGCTAACTCCTTGCATTATCAGGGACACAATTAAACAAAACTCTCAGGTGAGCCTAGAAAGCAAGTACCATGCTTCATGTTACAAAAGTGGATCAATTTTCAAGTAAGGGAAATCTTTCCTTCTAAAGCCAAACCAAGCGGTCATTTTACTTTGTGTTAATGAGAAAGCTACAATTGTATGACACTGAACATTAATTGCAGTAGAATAACAGTAGAAGCACCTGAATATCCTGCCTATGCCTTTCCTCTAATTATGGCCAATTTCAAGCACTTCACAGAAAAGAGAACTTTCCTTCCTGAAAAAAAAAAATTGTTTATCAAGATATGAAAATATTCCTTCCTTGTTTCCAGAAGTGACTATCAGAGGTGCAAGGCACAAGATCAATGCAGTCTATATGCAGTGGAAATAGACAACACTCAGTCTTATTTCAACCCCCTTGGCACATTGGATACCTAATAATTCATATCACAAAACTAATCTCTTTTTTCCCAGAATTCTCATTGTGAGTTTTAAAATCATTCCTTCTTATCACCATCTTACCCTTAAGTTTCTACTCTACTGCCCTATTCAGAAACTAGAAGTTTGTTTCTTGGACAATTAGAGATCACCTAGCTAGCAAGCTAAATGTATTTATGATGAATTTATTATAATTTCTCTTATGTTGATTCAATTCTTTTATTTAAAAACTCTTCTTCCTCTTGAGTATTTACCCCTGACTGCATTTCAGAGTTATTATATTCCCTTTAAACCTTCTTTAATAATGCTAAAGAAGCTAAATCTTTTTAATCTGTCTTCATAAAACATCTACTGCATGTTCCTTATAAATCTCCCCTGCATTTAGGTCTGTATTTCCTGAATACAGATAACTAGTCCTGCAAATAATGTTCCTAACGAAGTCTTATGATTGGTTTCCCTGACGATACTAGTAATCCTGGTCTGTGGTGAAATAACCTGGTCCAATGTATCTTGAGAACTTGTCATTCTTTTTCACAACTGCATCACACTGGTTACAACCTTACATACACCTAAGTTTTCCTCCATTTCATTAATAACCGATTTATAAGACCCCAGTCTCCAAACTTCTTGTTGTCTGGACCCAGCCACACCACAATATGTTCCATGATAATAACTTCCATCCTCTTTCTGTCACTCTGATCAAGCAAGCTATAAAATTCCTGTAAGGTACTTTTATGTCCTCAGTAATGGCAATACCTGATATTGTCCTACAAAATCATAATTGCCCCTCAAAATCATAATAGCCCCCTGTGAGCTGGAAAAATAGGTAATTCTTGGAGCTTGCAATTGATATTTTATTTTGCAGTGTAGTTTCTAAGAGCACTAATGAGTGCACAGCACTCATGCATGAGTGTACAACCATGATAAAATGCTGTTTCATCTTGGGGTCAAATACAGTTTGAATAACAGTAGTGTGTAAATCCAAACAGATGAGGTGAATAAATGATAATAATGAAAAAATTTTGATTGACAGCTGCCCCTCAGTGACTACTTCTACTCTTCCAAAGAATTTGGAGCACGGATTCTGTGGCTGGGATTTGGAAGCCAGCAGGGGATCATTTGTAAGTTTTAGTCTTTTTGATCCCTGACCCAGTGGGCAAGGAAAGACTTGTCAGGAGAAACAGTGTGTTTGGGGGAGCAGCTAAGTACAAGATGCTTAGTACCAGTTAGTCTGATCTAAATATTGTTTTAGGATTTCAGCTGACCAAGATGTTGTCCTATTCATGCTGTTTAATGTGCAATAGGATTAAAGTCATGCATAATCTGAGCATGTATGAAACCCTCGAGGCCCAGCTGAATGGCATGCTGAGGCTTTTGGCTCAGATCCTGCCCAAGAGGTATTAATTTGGGTATGAATCAAATGAGACTGGGAACCAGTGCAGTTGTGCTAGTTACATCTGATGTCAAATTTAAAGTCTCCGAGCTCTAATAAAGCATGTTGTCCAACTTGTGAGGTTGCATTAAGGAGGGGAGAGTGACGATATTTAATGTCTAGCAAGTCTGGAACTCTGTGGAGTGGAGATGATTTCAAGGTTGCCAACCCTTCCCTCAGTGCTCCTGTCCCACAGACAACAAGCAGTCTCCCAAGTCTCTCCTCTCTTTGATCTCCTAAGGAAGTTTCTGGTAATATATCAAATCAAACACAGAGGATTTGAAGGAAATAAGAAATAATCATGAGCCAGATTGAAATGTCCTTTGCTCGTAGTGGATGCTAGGACTACTAACAAGAGAAATTACTTATTAACGCAAGTAATGGCTTTCCAATGTATTGGTGTACACATAAGACTGGATTAAATTGGAGTGGAGTGCTTGGGCTGAAGTTCTTCTTTCATGTGACATTTAACTCTAACGGTACATGGACACTAACTTGTGGCTTTAGTGAAGGGAGATGACCGCATTAGTGACCGGGTCTGGTAGACAGTAGACAAGAAGAGAGGTGACTGCAAGCTAGTGCAAGGCCATTGGCTAATGAAAACAAGATGCCACCAATGGAAACAGTGTGTGAATCAAGGAAACAAATAAAATGTCTTTTATGTCTAATATTGAATCCAGAGTTTTCAGAAAGAAGATAGCTGGAATTCTTTGCCAAGGTCAGGGGAGTTGTACTCTTAACTGGTTTCATCCTCTTTTCTCTGAGATGGCAGCACTCTCATTCACATAGTATGGGACCTTCCCGAATTCCACGACTACATTTTGTATAGAATAATTTAAGCCCAAAAGATTGTTCAAAATTTTATTTAAATGGTGAAAATCTCTAGCTGTGAAATACACTATACCATATGTCTGGGGAGAACAGAACAACACTTAGGAACAAAATCAAGAGCTTTCAAATGGATGTGATGAATATAGATTGTGCTTGCTTTCTTTTCTTTTTTCTTTTCTTTTTCTTTTTCTTCCTTTTCTCTCAGTTCTGTATGGAATTAACACTTCAGGTGTATAAGAGAAATTTCTGTAATCAAAGCATACATTACATTTGAGGTAAGATTATTATTTAAAGTACCTAGCAAACAAGATTCCAATATACAGTAAAAAACAAAAAGTGTTCAATTACACTTTTTAAAATTAAATTATTTTTTGGTTACTCAGACTCCAAAACAAGAAAATAAGAGTTTTGAAAATTGTTTCATGGGTAAATTGTAAAGAAATACAAATAGTTGATATGCATATAAAACCTGATACTGGTAAGCTTCAAAAATGCATTAAAAAGAGATTTTGAAATTTAATAATACTAATTAAAACAGCACTATCCAGACCAACTTGATATCCTAAATCAGATATGAACATTTCATTCTGTAGAGTCATATTTAAGCAGGTTGATGATTACAACTTTTCTTTCAAAGGTAAAATTCCTTTCAACTCTGAATACCAAGTCAGACAATAGTTGCATAGGAAACCAATCCAAATCTTGACTGGAATCCAAACTTGATTGTTGTGTAACTTTTACTGATACTTTACCTTTATTTAAAGGAAGTTTTAGGGAAAATTTGAAGTGAATTCTGTCTTGGAAGTTTTTTTTTCTCTCTTCCAGCCATTATTTTGATACAGCTATAAATAGGGAAGTTTTGTTACTCATGACCAGGACATGAAAATAATTTTTCAGGTGGGCATTTTCCATACTTAAAAGGAAATTAGGTGAGACAGCAATTTGACTATATAAGACCATTTTGGTTAAACTTCTAAAATGCAAGATTCTGTCTCTAGTAAAGAGCAGGTACATATGCTGAAAATAAGTTAGGCATCAAATAAGAAAAATAATTAAAAAGCATACATGAAATTCTTTATGTTAATCAAAAGCAAGAAAACAGAGACAGATGAGTAGATTTGCACTAGATAATGAATAGTGTAATCACAGAATCACACAGAATCACAGAATGGTCAGGGTTGGAAGGGACCTCTGGAGATCATCTAGTCCAACCCCCCTGCCAGAACGGGGTCACCTACAGCAGGTTGCACAGGACGGTGTCCAGGCGGGTTTTGAATGTCTCCAGAGTGGGAGACTCCACAACCTCTCTGGGCAGCCTGTTCCAGTGCTTTGCCACCCTCAAAGTAAAGAAATTCCTCCTCATGTTATGATGGAACTTCCTATGTTCAAGTTTGTGCCTACCTGAAAAACTCAAAAGGGGATAATAACCTCATTGCTGCACCAGGGATGGAAGATTCCTCTCAACACCATTAACCTGGGCCCCAGTGAAGAAAGACTTTGAGGTAAGTAAAATGCCATCTTTGTATTAATCCTAATACTGGAAGGTTTAAGTTGTGTCCTGCTGCACTTTTTATGCTAAGACTTGTACTTCTATAGTTTTATACTGTTAGCACTGTCTTCAAGGTGCATTATTTCTTTGAAATGCATGGACCTCAGAGCTAATTCTCCTTATCTCACTGCATGTTAGATGAACAAGATTTCAAGGACACATTTGATGGATACTGTACAGGAACACTCAGTTGAATATCACTAGCTAGGCAACTTTTCTAAGCTGTTAGCCTTTAGGAAGGTGGTAATACAGCACTGAGACAAGATAGTCTAGACCTTTTTGATTAAAAGAAAAAGAAAACAGCAACAAAAAAAGACCTGCTGATGACCAGCAGTATTTCCACTATTGCATGCAGAGATAAGGTCTGAGGAAAGCCAAAGGAGCTCCAGAAAAAGAGGACTTGTGAGCAAACAGAGAATAGAGGCAAAACTCTGAATTTATATTTTATGTAAATAAAATCATTAAGTGACTGGACTTGAATAATCTTGTTGCATTAGTTCCTCTTGCAGTGAAGGCAGATTCCTTCATTTCTCTCAAAAGAGAAAGAATTTGTGACATGAAAGAGCTCTGACAGTTTATGCCTCACAGGTGAAAATTCATTCCAGTTACATTAAAACAAGGTGATTCCCTCCAAGTAAAATTAAGCTCAGCACACTTGCTTTTAAATAGCAATGAATGTAATAAATATATTAATAGTAGTCCTATCATCTTGACAATGACATTTTGAAAAGCGGTAGCCTTGTCCATCTCAGTGGAAGACTACATGAGTTCAGCAATGCTCAAGAGGGGCTTCCAAAACATAGATATCCTAAAGACAGTGTCATTCTGCCATCTTCCCTCAGATAAACTCTAGAGAGGAACAGCTTGAGGTATCGGACTCTAACATCACATTATGTTTCTTATCAGCTGCTTCAGCTGGCTCCTCACTCCACATGTGGGTGTTCAGGATTACTTGCCATTCAGCCCATACCCTCTAGAGGGATATTAGGAATATTGGGTTTTAATTGTTGTCTGAGGGCCAGGCACTGAAAAGTTAGGTGCTGCTTTGATTAATTTGTAGGTGCTTAACATTATTCACTGGATCTGATTTATGGCAGCACTTAACATTTATCACACCTGAATCCTCCTATGGCTTTATCCTTCAGCATAGGATGTGTGAAGCAGTAAAAAGCAAATAAAAATGGGACCCAAAAAGCAAAAGGTAGTACCATACTGTGATACTCTGTTTCCACAAAACTTCTGTCAAAATATTGCCCAAAGTAGGATATTAAATGAGAAGACAGAATGGAAAAGATTTTATTAGCAACGTGCCCTATTAGCAACAGCCCCTAACTTGTCCTCGAAGAAAGACCCTTAGTAATAAGAACAGCCAAAAAGAAAAAAAAAGAAGAAGTTGTCACTATGGCATTGAAGTAATTAAAGCCATTTCACTTATTACTGACTATTTGCTTGGGAAAATTATTCATTTTATCAGAAACAGAATAACAACAATTTAATGATTGCATTCTGCGCAAAGAGAGACTGATAGGCACAATAAGATCTTCCTATTTAAATGCATAACAGGGACGTGGGTGCATAACTGGCATCATTATTCTTTTAGCTTATAAAACATACACAAAAACATAGGTGCCTGGCATTCCAAATACTGTGTAGTTAAACTATGAACACTGTATCAGCTGAAACTGTTAACTAATCCCACAGAAAGCCTCAACATAAATCCAAACACTACCACACCAGCTCTGTACCTCAGTACAACTTCTGAAATCCTCTCTCACAAATCCTACCTAAATAGACTAGTCCTGCAGCAGGGTGTCTGGAAGGAAAAGGGGCTAAGGACCACAATAGGGAGAATTTTCTGCCGTGGCAAGATTCCCTCTGTTTTACCATAGTCCCTTCTATTTTAATTCCAGAGGACCTCAGATTTCTAACAGCTCTATGAATTGCAACTCAACCAAGACAGCATAGATAGAAAGGGATTTCTCACAGAAAAATATACTTTTTGTTATCCATTTAAAGAACCTGATATATTTTCCATCTAGAAAAGATGAAGCAGTCCTTGCAAATAAGTGGACAAAGATTTAGGGTGCCTTGCTTCACAAACTATACTTAGGAACCTGACTATCTTCTCCCTGTTAGTCCTGCTTCCACTGTTTTTTAGGTTATAACCTCAACTAGAACTTGGTGCTCTAATGCAACACAGATATGAATGATTGTAGCATCTACACAGATTACAGAACAAATGTAGACCATTCTCTGGATTTCGCTCTTTTTTTTGTACATCCCACTATCCTCCCTGTGGATAGAAGAAATTTATCAGGTCTGAAGTATTCCTCTTCCAGTATATAGTACTTCAAAACACTGCTCTTTGAAGAAGTCCTATTATCTGGAACATCAAAATTGTATTAACTTGTGATATGCATCTAAATATCTACTTTGGAGTAGATCTGTAGGTAGATGAAACACTCAGCAGCAAGTGAGAACTAAAAGATAATTTACTATATTCTTATGGAATGTCTCAACCTGAGCGTCATTGATCCTAATAAAGTCTAAAATCATGAGATAATTAATGTAGGAATATATATTTTTTTAAAAGGTACGTGTTTGTATGTGCACATGTAAAATAAACATGTTTATGTTATGCTATGTGTGTTAAGTTCTCACATGCACTTTGTAGCTATATACAGTTTTGTAGTAATGCATAATAAACTATGGTAAAGAAAGGAAATGAAATAGATGTATAGCTTTAATTTTGGAGAAGCCTGTTGAATCCTTGTATATTCTCCTTCTTCAAAACTAGCACACAATAACTTGTAAATCATATTTTCATAATTGGAAGGAACTTCAGATTTCCCCCCTCCAGATATTCCATGGTTGAATTTAAAAAAAAAAAAAAATCCTTGAATAATAAGTATTATTTTTTAAAGTCAATAGCTTCCCTAAGTTATTTAAAAACTTCCATTACATGCTGAATTATTTTTCTTCTCCTTTATTTCTGTGAAAATGTATTTGTTTCTCTATCCTGTAATACATAGTGCTGTTCATAGTCATTTAAATAATACTCATAGCGAAGAAAAAAAAACCCTGTATCTTTCTGCTGTATTATTCCATCTTGAGGTATTGTGTTTACACATGTTCTCAAGGTAAAGTTGAAATAATTGTATTACCAACAAAGCTACTAATGTAGCCATTAGTAGATGGATTAGTGGTATAGACTTGTGAACAAATATGACAAGCCAAATCTCAGCAAATTAAGTATTGCAACATCTCAAAACACTGTTTTCCTGCTCTAATGTATAATGTGACTTGATATTTTAACACAGTCAAATATTTTATGCACTACAGAAACCATCAGGATAGTTTGTGTGTGCATACGATCTCCAAAAATGTCTATAAGCTCATAACATAATGTTCTGTGTCACAGAAAAGGTAGAGTTTTAGTCCAACACAATTCCCGTGAAGCCAAAGTCAAAATAAGTTATACTGGAGGAAGTAGGATTGACTCTTACTATAATTTCAAACAATAATCCATTTTCTCTACTAACTTACTTTCCATTCATTAATTACATTGCAGATTAAAACAATCAGTTGGGAAAAAAAAATCCCATACAGTGTAAATTTTACTTTGTTTCCATTTCTTATTTCAGCCTATAACTTTAGATATAATTAGTTATATTAAAGCTCTGAAGAATAAGGCTACCATTAACAGTGATTTAGCAAATGCTTTCGAATTTTAGTCTTACACTACATAATTATACTTACATGAAATATAATTAATGAGGAAAACGTCTCAGATGTGTGGGCTAGGAAGGCAAATATAACTATCCTTTATTGTGCCTTCAAGGTTAGAATTATTATAGCACTTATAATTTTATTATAATTACGCATAATGAGACTCCACATGCGTGATACAGTCTACATGCTTTTGACATTAGAAGTTTTCAAAATGCCTCATTAAGTATTTTACTCTATATTTATGTGGTTTTCCTCCACCTCCCATTTTTGGTGGCCATCTATTCCATGTAAAAGCGTACAAACTTATTTAAAAAATACTACCATTAAAGATCATAAAGTGATTACAATGAATAGATATTAAGATGTCACAGCTGTATAACCTATTCCTTTTATGTACTCCCATGCTGAATTGTTTTATGACCTATCATAAACCTATTAAACTACTGGTAATAAAGGATTGTAATTAGTGATAAAACCTTGTTGCTTAGTGAGCCAAGACAGTCATCCTTACTTTGGATTTTATTGAAAGTAATCAAGATGAAACCTTCAGCAATGTCAAATAACACCTTCAGAGAAGAAGGTTGCTCTTTTGGTAGAGATTGCCAATATTTAATCTTTTTCTGTAGTTTACCTGTGCTGTATTTCACAGGCTGTGCTTGATTAACTCTGTTCCCCTCCATCCTTTTTCCTATTCCCCATGAACTTGCACGGAAGAATAAGAAATATAGGATAAATGAAGCCAAATAAGCTTGGAACACAGTTTGACTTCAGTGGTTTTCCATTTTGCTATTGTATTATGCATGTAGAATGCTGTCCACAACTTGTTTCTTGGCAGGATTCAACAAGGACTATAGCAAAGCAGAAATCCTTAGAAGTGAGCTCTGGCTGAAATGGAGAAATCTAGTTAAGAGAAAAAGCATGCAAGGCGCAGAACAAAATGTGTGACCTTTTCAGCTATCAAATCAAATTAACTTTTTTCCTAGTCATACTGGGCTGAATGCAAACATAGCTTCCAGAGGCACAAAAGCCACTGCTTTAATCTGCACTGTATCATCAAGTCCTTCTTAACATTTGTGTGTTGGCCTTCTAGAATACATTAATTTTGCCAGTGTGCTCAGATGGTTGGTTCTTGATGTATCCTGGTGAAAGCTGACATTTTCACTTTCCTTAATGTAAATTTTCTGTAGCTTAACCTCACAATTCTGGGTGGAGTAATTTTCTCAGGATATAAGAAAATGCCATTTACTGTTTGGGCGTGGAAAGGAGGGAAATGCTACATGGATGCGACTCGGTGCAGGGAAAATATAATGCCAGAGATCAAACTCACAAATCTGTGTTCCCGTCTCCACTGCACAGCTACAGTATTTTGCACATCTTGAAAACTGGAAAGGAGGGGGGAGGGGAAGAAGTCCAACAATATTCACTTTGTCTTTATAGCACTGTATTTCACTCGGCAGTAAACTGGAAAGACAGAGCTCTAAGCACCGAACAATTAACCCTCCACTAATTCCCCTTCTATCCTACAAAATAAAGAATACATCAAAGACGGAAGAACAGGTATCTTCTCTCCCATTCTTCACAACATGGATTTATTTGTCCTAACTGGACTTTTAAACCTATTGTGCCTGGCTTTTCACAGCACTGAATTGAGCAATAGGGAAACTATAGTAACCAATAATCTGTTTCACTTCAATGGAAACTATGTATCTTGGTGGATAACAAAGCCTGGGATAAACACTAAAAACCTCTGACAGGGTTTGGAGGGGGAGAGTATGGTGTCGCAACCGTGGGGTCAGGTTTTAGCCAGTCTGCACCTATAGGCAACAATTACTACGGCGTTCCTCATTTGCTCTTCACTAAGCAAATTCTTCAAAGGTGCTTAACGGCTACCGTCACCTCCATTAAAATTCACAGTATTCTGTGCAATTAATTCAGCCATATGCAGAGGTGTGTGCATGCTAATCACTTTTAATCACGTATACATTAAGATTATATGCGCTAGGCTCCTTCCGAAGGGATGCCTCTTCAAGGAAAGCTGGTAAAACTTTATATAGTGGTATTTGTAGTCGAGTCAACACAACACACCTCTCCTTTATTCTCATAAAGACTTTAAGTCTCTCATTTCAAAGGTAGCAGGGGAAAAGTGTATTCAGTATTCCCCATGCAATTATAAATTGGAATTAAAACAAGCCCGATATCCACTTAGATGTCAATACGACCAAATAATTTTACGTTACCTAAGACCTACAGGAAATCAAGAGCACCAAAAGCTGATCACTTTTGCAAGTAAATCAAAAAGGCTGTTCCTCTATTTTATTTTTTATCTTAAATGTATCCAGAGTTTTATGGCTAAATACTAAAGCACTAGCAGTTGGTCATGCTTTAAGCTACTAGAAGAAAGTTAAGCTTCCACGTTGGCTAGCCGAGATATCAGCTATAAGCTGACAAGTAATTAAACCAGCATATCTATAACAACTGTCATCTCTTATTTCTGTGCAACTTGGATGTAAACCAAAGGCAAGAAAGCCA